>NW_010289102.1:31185-46672 GCF_000700745.2 Antrostomus carolinensis | reverse complement strand
AATGTTAATGCAACTTCTCTTTCCTGGTTGACAAGCCTCCAGCTGCCAGATGATGCACACAGCCCTGGAACGCTGCCAGCCAAATCCTTACGTTAACCCACCCTAGCTTTGCTCATGGTGATGGGGTCCTTCAGGATAAAGCAAATCATTGACACGAGGAGCAGGAGACAAAGCAGGAGCTGATAGGGAAGGGAGATGACAGACCTTGGAAATGCATCCACAAATTTGGCAGGGCTTTAGAGCTGTCAGCCCAAGCCTCCAGGAGGAAGTTAGGGATTTATAGGATTTATGCCTCAAATGGTCTGCTCTTGATTGGAGGACAGCAAGGAGCATCCTAGTGCTCTCTAGGACCATGTGGATTCAGCCTGGTTTGAAGTAGGGACAGCTTGAACCAGGATTTTTTCCTTCTATGATCCTGTTTATGATAATAATTAGAGAAATCTCCCTTAGCATTATGTCCTGGGGTTGCCACCACCTCTGCAGCATCACCCACTGCCCAAGGCCACTGTGTTGAGTGAGGATGGAGGAGGATGTTGTGACTTGCTGCTCAGAAAAGAGAGCTGGGCAGCATCCCACCAGCATCTGCTGTGATTAATACACCGATAAAGAGATTCAGATCAATGAGCCTGGCGGGTTCTACTGGCAAATGAATGGCTTTCAGTCTATGGGTTAGAGAGTGGTTAACTACCCAACCTGCTCTCTGTCATTAGTGAGCAATCTCCGCTGTGCATCATCTCGCCATGCTTTATCCACCGACCCATCTCCAGCTCCCTCATCCCTGCATCCAACCAGAACCATTCTCCCCACCCCATCCCACATAAAAGGGCTCTGGCATCTCTGTGGAGCCAAGATGGATCCGAAGAGGGAGGAGGAGAAGGAGGAGGAGGATTTCATCTCCCCTTGCCTAAGCTGAGCTGCTCCTGTAATCCTGCGAGGAGCCTTGCTTTGAAGCTCTGGCCCGGCTCGGAGCAGCTGGCTCACAGCCACAATTACTTCCACTCCCAGCACACACAAAAAAGCCGAACAAGAGGCCAAGGAGCGGGTAGTTAGCCTCCAACACCAACAAGTCAATGAAAGACAGCTGGAGCTAATTAGTCCTTGTGCCTCCCTCTGTAACAACTACCCCATTACACAGGGACAAGAAGTCTCTCTGTGGGTCAGCCGAGGCCACCCAAAAGACACTGGAGAGCCCAGACAGCAGAGGAGAGCTTAGAGGGATCAGGGTCTGAAAGTGCAGTCACAAACTACCAGTTATGGAGCACCGATCACACCCCGTCAATCCCCCACGTTGCCATCTCTGGTATCCTCCTTTCCCTCTTCTGCAAGCACGGCCACAACCACAGGAGCCAAGGGAAAGGAGGAGACCGCCCCAGTGTGAAGTTTCTTCCGTTTTTCTTGCTTTACCTGAAATCTCAAAGAAAAAGAGAGAGCCTACCAAAGGAGTCCCAGATGCCTGCTTACGAGAAGCAGGCATTGAGCAGGGAGCCAAGAAGAAAAGTGCAGCAGAAACATTGCAGTAATATGGGATAATAACCCTGCGACTGCTGCAAGGCGGCTGAATAGTGATATTTTCTGGAATATTGTGGTATTGTGGGAGAGAAACCAGTAAACAAATATTTTCATTCAGCAGCAGGAGAAGAGGGGAGGCAGGCCCTTCCCTGGGGAGTCAGAGAGCAGCTTCACATCAGGAGAGTCATTAGAAGTAAGGGAGAGCAATTGCTCCAGATTATAGCACTGACAGATAGTAGCAAAGTCAGACTTGGCATGTGGCCCTGAGCACAGGTCAGCTGTGGATCGCAGCCCAGCATCATACCTCTATCTTCTCCCACTCCCCAAAAAACAAATCTCTGGGCTTTTGCACCCACTCTGCCAGGACATCTCCCATGTATTGAGGAAGACCCCACATGAGTAGGTTGGAAGCATCTACCAAACGCCATCAGGATGTCATCCCCACCTCATATTCACTGTGGCCAGCATTCCCAGGCATGGACCAGCTGTGAAACCCCAAGTCCTGACCCTAAAATGTCTGCACTAAGTGTAGCTTGGGAGATTCAGCTGGAGCACCTCTCCTATGAGGAAAGGCTGAGAGAGTTTGGGCTGTTCAGCCTGGAAAAGAGAAGACTCCGGGGAGATCTTATAGGGGCCTCCCAGTACCTGAAGGGGCTACAAGAAAGCTGGGATGGACTTTTCATAAGGGCAGTTAATGACAAAACAAGGGGAAATGGGTTTAAGCTGAAAGAGGAGAGGTTTAGATTAGATATTAGGAAGAAGTTCTTCGCTGTGAGGGTGGTCAGACAATGGAACAGGTTGCCCAAGGAAGTTGTGGCTGCTCCTCCCTGGAAGTGTTGAAGGCCAGGATGGATGAGGCTTTGAGAAGCCTGGTCTACTGGAAGGTGTCCCTGCTGCTGGCAGGGGGGTTGGAACTGGATGAGCTTTAAGGTCCCTTCCAACCCAAACCATTCTATGATTCTATGAACCTGCTACTCCTTCTTACCTCCATTATCCTAGTTATAGGAAACAGTACGAGGTCTACCACAACAGGCTGATGTCCCATCTCCTCTTACCACCAAACATCCCAGAAGAAGCAGCACATTGTAGCTGGCAGATGTGGCAATTTGCACCTCTCCAAGTAGTGGCCCTTCAAGGCAGGTCCCATCCAAACAGGTCACCCTGGTGCTAGGGTATTTTAAGTCCTTGAGGTTTTAAGTGCTTAATTCACATAGTCCCATGTGCTTATTCATAGTGTTCAAATCTATATGAATGGCTGAGCCCTCTTAGAGTCTGAAAATAAAGTCATTAATGGTGCTAAATAGAGAGTTATTAAAGTCAATTGTGAATTAGGGCTGGACACTGCCAGGGCTTTGATTAATACCTAAAACCCACAACTTCTTGGAGCTTTGGTAAAGTTCCTGGAGATGCAGGGAGGAGGTCCTCAGTTCTTTGCATCTTTTTACCAGCACTGTAAAGAGCCTGTTGACCAGATTTAATGTACCTGCTGTATCTTTGCACTGCTGGTACAGAAAGAACCACAAAGCACATCTCCAGTGTTCATCAGTCCGGGTCCTATAAACCCAACATAGGCAGGGCCCCATCCATCCTGGCCTTGAATGCCTCCAGGGGTAGGGCATCCACAACTGCTTGACCTGCATATGAACTATCTCCTAAGTTCTAAGGAGATAGAAGACACAAGGCAAGCCTTATCTTTGGGTGCAATAACATTGCAGAGTCTCGCTTGCCTGTTAGCCTTGTCCTCTGATGGACCAGGTCATGATTCCTTATGGCAAACCAGTTGATGTTAAGTATTGATCAGCACACAACAGTCCCAACAACAGCAATGAGGGCAAATCCATACCCAGCACAACTTGGCTGGCACTGGTGATTTTAGGCTGGCGATAAATGTGGTCCTCGGAGGCTGGATTACCACCCGGGGATTTGTGATTGATATTGGAACGAGAAGTTGTGTTTTTCCAAATCAAGGCAAGGTTAACCCATAATCCAGAGCACAGGCAGGAGGTGAAGCCACTTTAACAGGAGGGATTTGTTGCTCAGAGCATTGACTTGAACAAGCTGGAGCCTGCGTGGTGTATAATTTAAGAGCATTTAACATCAAGGCTGCCGTTCCTGTAGCTACTGGAGGAAGCTTAGCAACCCCTGGCGAAGCTCCTGGGGCATGGGAGACAGCTAAAGGACAATGCAAGGATGTGTCACCATCACCCATTAACCCTTTGGACCCTACAGGCCACACTGACGTGGCACTGAAAGCAGATCCTATACAGGGTGTTTCTGCTGAAAACATGGGTATTCGGTGCTTTGTTAGTACCAAATTAACATTTTCTTTTAAAAAAAAATAGCAACAAGAATCTGTCCCTGTCACTGTTTAAGGACTACTATAGGGTGTCCTCACCAGCCATGGGCTCCACTCATGGTTGATGTTGGTTCCACCAAAGTCAGCAGGACTGTGTGTGAGTCAAATCAGCCCCACAGCTCTCTGGATGACTTTACCCAGAAGGATTTCCCTCTCTATGCTGAGAACAGTTTCAGGGCTAATGCCAACTATACTATTTTTCTTCTGTGTCCTCAGGTCCTCCCTGTGCTTGTTTGACCAAGGCTGGCTTAGAAGGCTCTTCCCTCTCCAAAGAAAATGGGGACTGACAATGAAAACCCAGTCCTGAGGAACGTGCTCATCAGCTTCATCTTGCTTCTGCTGGGCGTTGTCCTCAAACCTTTCGAGTGCCGGCTGGAGGTGACAACAGAACCGGCTGAGATGCTGGGAATGCATGAGGAGGGTGGCCTTGCCAACTGCAGCCAACCCATCAAAGAGCAACCCATGGTCTTCCACCACATCTACAACATCAACATCCCCCTGGATAGCTGCTGCTCATCCATGTTCAAGTCTTCAGCCGAGGAGGTGAGTTCAGAAGACGACCGGCTGGCGGAGTACGCGGAACAGACCTCCGACAGCGAGAGCCAGGTCACCTTTACCCACAGGATAAACTTGCCTAAGCAGGCCTGCAAGTGCTCCACCTCCCTTCCGTCCCTGCAGGAGCTGCTGAGCAGGATTGAGATGCTGGAGAGGGAGGTTTCCATGCTCCGGGACCAATGCAACTCCAATTGCTGCCAAGAAAATGCAGCCACAGGTAGTAATGTCATCCTGTTAGCTCTTGCTGGGGACAGAGGGCTCGAGCAAAAGGCAGGAGAAATGAATACAAAGCTGGTGATGCCACTCAGAGTGGTGACGGAGGAAAACCTATGTTCACCCATGGTGTGGCTGTGGCTCTAGGGAAAAGCCTGGCTTAGATCCTTCAAGGCAGGAAAATCCCCATGAGGGACTGGTTACTCAAGTCCTCATGCCCTGCTCTCCACAGAAACCCCATAACAACCAGGGCTAAAGCCCCGTTACAGATAAAATTACTGCGGGTAAGGAGTGAGCAGGGCGATCTCCCAACCCTCCGCTCCACGCAACGCTGTGCGAGATCTGCCACTGCTTATGGGACAGGGAGGAGAGACATAGCTGCTGCTCTCCTAAGCTGTCCCTGGGCTGAAGGCAACACCATGAGAGCTGGTAATAAACCCCTTCTTCTTCTCTGTAGGAGGAGTGAATGTGTAAGAAAAGCAGAGGTAAAAAAATAAAATTTAAAAAATACAGGGAATAAGTTCTGTTGCCATAAAAGACACAAACAAAACCTGTAACAAAGGTACAAAACCATCAACAGGATACTTCATCCGAATAACAATATGTATGGTTTGTGAAGCTCTTGAGAACATTCACTAGGATTACCCCAAAGACCCTCATTTCACTGCAGCTGTTGCTCAAAGCCAGGGAAGAGGCCTGCAGTGGAAATGAGGTGGGTTATGAAAGGTTTGGGCTAGAGGCAGCTTTTCGATAGCCACCACACTCATGGTTTTCCTTTTGTCTTGGGGAGGTCAGTAAGAAGGGCTGTCCCCAAGGGCATCCATCCCTCGCACAGCTCAGCCCTGCTCAGGGCTCCAACACACCAGGGTTTTTCACGGGAAAAAGCCACCAAGCAAGGAGAACCAATACAGGGCTTCTTTCCAGGGGAAAACTGCTTTTCAGACCAAGAACAACAGGGAGGAAGAAAAATTAAAAGCAACCCTTTTCCTCCCAGTTCACATTGCCTTTTTTTTAAGTCTTGCAGCTATTAATGTGGTTTTTCTGGTGATACCCCAACTCATCTTATGTTGAGGATGTAATAAAATGAAATGGGAGCAACCCACACTCAGCTCAACAGAGTTGGACCAAGGGTTAAAATCACATAGGAAACACAATGGGAGAAACCTGTTTTAAAGGAATGAATTAGAGACTCTGCTGCTCCTATTTGGTTTACTTGCAACACATGCAGACAGTCCCATTAAACATTCATCTCTCGGTTGGGCCTCCACTCCGGTCGCAGATGCGCGCTGAACTAAAACTGGAGCAATTGAATTTATTTTTTTTACTGGCATTGCTTTCAATTCACTGCACTGCAAAGGAGGTGAGGATCCCTACCCCACCGCCCGAGGCATTTCCCTAAGGAAAGCTGCTCTCTTCCAGTATGCTTACAAGCACCTTCTCTCATCTTTTGATAACTTAACTAGAGGCAGCTGAAGAGAACCTGATCACCATTCCTGGTGTTTGCAGTTTAGATGGGAAGCATCCTGCAAAGTAATCCAAACGGGTCTGTCTGGGACAGCATGAAACTGAACCCCTTTTGCATGAGCATCTGCTGATCCTACCACAGGAAGAGCTCCTCATATAGTTCTGCTAGGATGGAAAACTTAGTTGGGGGATCACAGAGTCATGTGGCTTGTGGTCTTTGTGGCACAGAGACTTCCCAAGGGTTAGAGGAAGCACGGAAAGGGTTTCTGCTCTTCCTTGGTTCATAGGAGGAAGAAAAGCAGTAAAAATAAGCAAATAATTAGCAGGAAAAATTAGCCTGGCTGGAGTAAACCCTTAGGCTGGAGCAATGGGTCCATGTTGAGGGGCAACTGGCAGTGTTAGAGCAATTGTTGCCTTTGTCCCCATGTGCCCCTCCTCACCCCAGTGTGCTGCTGGGTAAAGGGGGGACATTGGATGTGGTGGCTGCAGTGGCCACTTACTCTCCCCACTTCTTCACAACCCCAGCACACTCAAACCCTTGATACTTCGTGAAAAGCTAATGACTCTGTCTTAATCAGGCTTACCAGGACAGGGATGAAGATCATGTCTTTGGGTACATACATGATTCTTGTAGGAGAGACAGGAAGCAGACCAGAATCCCTCACCTGTAAAAAGGAACAGCAAGTGGACAGGAGACAGCAGGAGCCTCCTAATTCATGGCTGGTGCAGAGGGCTTGGCCAGGGAAGGCTTTTTTCCAGTGAGAGGTCTAGGGAGGTTCCCATCGACTGGGCACTCAGCTGAAGAAAAACCAAAGGAAGGACTTGTACCCTAACAAGGTGAATGGTACCCATAGCCACGGAGGCCAGCACTCCTTAGGGGACAGACAAACTCCTGGGGACCCACCCAAGCCCCACCATGAGCCCAAATCTCCAATTCTGCCCCTACTAGCTCTAAAGCCACCGGCTCCCCAGAGCAGGGCATGCTCAGCCAGAGAGATGACCATCCCCTACTTGCCCCACATCTTGTCCCCCCTTCCCTACAACCCATCAATGGGCTGACTTGGGCCCAATACTGCCCATTTTCCACCTCCCGGGCTCTGACCCTTGGTCCCACATCCTTGCAGGGCAGCTCGATTACACCCCGCAGTGCAGCGGCCACGGGAACTTCAGCCTGGAGTCGTGCAGCTGCGTGTGCATGGAGGGCTGGGCAGGCAGCAACTGCTCTGAGCCACGTTGTCCCCGGGGCTGCTCCAGCCGCGGCATCTGCCTGGAGGGTCAGTGCATCTGCGACAACGACTACGGTGGGGAGGACTGCTCCCACCTCCGCTGCCCCGCCGGCTGCGGCTCCCGCGGGCTCTGCGTGGATGGCGAGTGCATCTGCGAGGAGGGCTTCACCGGGGAGGATTGTTCGCAGCTGCGGTGCCCCCACGACTGCTCGGGGAAGGGCAATTGCGTCAACGGCACGTGCGTCTGCCAGGAGGGCTACGCCGGGGAGGACTGCGGGTGGCTACACTGCCCCAACGGCTGCAGCGGCCGTGGGGTCTGCCGGGATGGTCTATGCGTCTGCGAGGAAGGCTACGAAGGGCAGGACTGCTCAGCAGGTAGTGGGGAGCATGCACGGGGAATGACAGACCCTAATGTACGAGTCAGGGCTTCAAAGTGCCCTGAGCGCTGTAGGAACACCATGAAGCCTGGGAGAAACTCATACCTGGCAGAGCATGTCACATAAGACCTGCTCAGGTCCCCCCAGTTTGATCCGTTGTCCCTGTTCCCAGAGACACCACAGGCAAAAGTTTGGGAGGTGAGCAAAAAGCCAGCGAGGTTCAGCCCAACATCAGTGGCAAACACTTGGTGCAACAGCAGCTGCAGTAAGGTTCTCCTGAGCCTTTGCCTTGCTCTAGCATTTAACACAACCGCAGACAGCATATAACCCCCAGCACATAATACCCATGTCCCACCAGCAGACCCAAGCATCCTTCCCCATGGCCAGACAGGAGGATAAGCCACACACACCCTGATACTCTCTTTACCTCTGCCCTTCCCACCAGTGGCTCCTCCTGGAAACCTGCGAGTGAGAGGGATCAGCGACAGCTCCATCGAACTAATGTGGGACAGCCCTGGGGCAGCCACCGAATATGTCGTCCAGTACCTGCCAGTGGGGCCGGGGGGCACCCAGCTACAGCAGCGGGTGCCCGGGGACTGGAGCAGCTTCACCATCACAGAGCTGGAGCCAGGCGTTGCCTACAACATCAGCGTCTACACAGTCATTGACGATGTCTTGAGCATCCCCATTACCTCCAAGGTGATGACCAGTAAGTATCCTACTGCACTTCTTGCTTGGTACCCAGACAACCAGAGGTGATGCTCAAACTGGCTCACGTTTTCCATAAAATATGCTCTAGCAGCAGAAAATTGAGCCTTCAAAAAAAATATTGGGGATATTTTTGTCCCCATTTATATCTGTATGGAGATACAGGAAAGGAGGAAATTTGTCCACCCTCTGCCGACTCAGCCTGGCTAAAAACTCAAATGACTTAAAAATCAAAGAAACTTTCAGTGTTTGATTGAAGCATCTGATACTTTTTCCTCATAGAAAACATTGCTGTGATATATCATAGAAGTCACGGGTTCTCCTCCCATTCCTGAATGGGTTCCCTGTGACGAATCCCCATGACATGGGCAATAGCACAGCAAGAGGAGCTACTGCTGTGCATCAGGAGATAAGTAGTCCTGGCCAAGACCATGACATATAGAGGAAAACGGTGTTTAAGAAACATGTAGATGTAGCATTCAGGGATGTGGTTCGGTGGACGTGGTGATGAGTTGACAGACTGGATGATCTCAGAGGTCTTTTACAACCTTAATGATCCTGTAATGGCAAACTCCAGAAAGGATCCTCAGAAATTAAAGATACAGAGGGAAGAGGGAAAACATGAAATATCCAGACACCCCTTTTGCACTCCCCCTCATTCACTCTGTTCTCACGGTAATGCCATGGGATGCTTCGATGGACAGCTCTAATCACCATCCCAGTCTGCTCACCACCCCTTGCTCCCTTCCAGGCCTCGCCACGCCGCAGGGATTGAAGTTCAAGACCATCACAGAGACGACGGTTGAGGTGCAGTGGGAGCCCTTCTCCTTCCCCTTTGACGGCTGGGAGATCAGCTTCATCCCCAAGGTACTGCAGCCACACACACCGAATTGTGGAGTATACCCGGTCACCCCAAAAACACTGAGCAAGTGGGTCCCAAATTACCCCTCCTCAAAAAACCCCCCTGACCTCTGTTTGCAATTTGTGTGCTTCACATCAGACAACCCCAAACACCTGGACCTCAGCTTCCCAGCTTGCGTTTCCCCAGTAGTCTGTGGTATCAAGACATCCACATCCTCAAATAAATTCCCCAATAAAATCAAGAGTTGAGCATATCAATAAATAAACCTTCCGGCCTCGCTGCCTCCTTCTGTCCCCTCCTCTTTTTCCCCTTCCATCTCCTTTGCTGCCACCTTTCTTCCTCCTCTTCCTCACCCCTTCTCTCTACACGCTAAGCTATCCAACGCAGCCCAGATCGAATCGAGCAGCCGCCGGCTCTCAGACAACAACCTTCAGCCTCCCTGATTCACACATAGAGCTATTTCCTGCTACGGAATTTTAATCGCAGTGATGAACAGGTAGAATTTGTGCCAGAAAATATGAAAGGATGAGAACGTTGCCCTAAATATCGCGTATTTTCTATGCGTGGCAGCAAAAATTGTACATCAAGTATTTCATCTATATTCATAATTTCTACACCATTTAGCCATAAGTGTAGCTTCAATTGTATATAGAGCCTCTTTACAAGAGCATTCAAGCCCCAGCAGTAAAAGAAATGCTGATTAATGGCTCAATTATGCTATTTTCATTTGTACAAAACCCTCGCTAGAGTCAAAGGCAGCTCTGGGCAGTGGAGAACTGCAGAACTTGGCCCCAAAGTTTTAAATGCTCTTAACTGTAAAGTATCATTATACAGCATGAAGCAAGGGTCTGATTACTTCATATAACTCATTCCCTCATTTCCAAAAAGGCTGGAAAGATCTGGGTGCAATTTTGGTTCATCCACATGCAAATTGTGTTGGAAGTCAAAGTTCAGGTACTGCAGGTATAAACCCTGGGTTAAATTTCGTTCACTTTTGGAATAAAGCATGAAATGATAACATGAGGGAAGAACTTGCAGTCTAGTAGCAAAAAGACAGCTATCTTTCCAATATTTCATTGATATTTGGGAATTAAGCTCAACAGCATCTCCCTAAAGTAGATAAATGGAGGTATATCCATTTTAGGTTGAGGAATTGCTGGGATAGGAAAAAATGTCTACCTGCAGGGTCATCATCTCAAGCCATCCCATCAATACAAATTGCTAGTCCCTCTTTCCATTCTGAAGCTTAAAACTTGAAACCATGTAGAAATATTTCAGGATTTAAAAAAAGAGATAAAGCTCCAAAGGGTGGTTGGTCATAGATGCAGGGTTTTGGGGTGGGGAAGCGATGTAGCTTGCCAGGACTTGAAGTTCTTGCATCCATTGGTCAAGTGTGCAATCCTGTGTTGTAAAGATACAGTCACCGTCCTGCTCATCAGCTTCTGAAATGGGACTCTCTCTCCAGTCTCCATCACCAGCTTTTGTCCTAAAATAAGGTAGAGGGTGCTGTCTCCTCTGCCTGGAAGCTACACTTGCCTGGGCAAACACTAAACCAGCCACATCCCAAATAAAACCAAAACCTAATCCCGGGGCTAAAAAACCCAGAGTTATAACAGCAGCATCACAAATAACCTCTACAAGCAAATCAAACTTGCTCTGCCTTCCCAAAAAAACAGGCAAAAGGATCTAATTTAGTCCTCGGCGTCTCCACAGGGATGCTCTCACCATCCCACAGAGCAATCCTCCCTCCACAGTCCCCGCGATGCTCTTGCCCACCAGAAGCCGGGTCAGGTTGGGATTGTCCATCTGCTGTGTGCACTGGAAATGGGGAAAAATGAAGTGCAGACATATTTAGAGAAGAAAATTAGGATAAGTAAGCTGGAAATTTATGGCTAAAATGGAAGATTTCCTGTTTAATGAGAGAAGAGATGAATATGAATTGGGAGCTATGTGCAAAGATTTGTTTAGCGTGTTATTAGTGACGAGAGCAGCAAGAAAAGATCCTTTGTCCAAACACTGGCAGGAGAGGTGACATTTGCAGTTGCTTAAAGACTTAGGGATTTTTCAGAGCAAAACTGTGATGTATAATGAGTTCAATAAAGTTACTTAAAAAGCAGGGGATGCCAAAATAGCGACCTTACAGTTTCATACCTATATATGACGGACAGTAGGCTCCTGGCACCTGAGTAGCAGGAAAAAGGAGCCCAGCCCAGGCTTTGGGTTTATTATCTTCTATCTTCTGGAGAACAGCAGACACACAAATGACAAAATACAGAAGCGGGGGGGGGAGAAGGTATTGGAGGGGGAAGAAACGATGGGGGAGGACTTCTCAGCTCAACAACATGGGTGCCCCAAGCTTTATGGGAGACTTCAACCCGGGTTTCTACACATCCATGGTGGCACATGCCTGTGGAGGATACAGTTTGAGGGTGCAGGTTTGGGCGGGGAAGGATGCAACATGAGGTGCACCTCCTCTCCATGCATCAGTCCACCCCAAAAACACCTTTTTAAAACTTTTTTAATGCTTATTTCCACTCCCTGGCAGAATAACGAGGGTGGCGTGATCGCCCAGCTCCCCAGCACCGTCACCACTTTCAACCAGACAGGGCTGAAGCCAGGGGAAGAGTACACCGTCACCGTGGTGGCCCTGAAGGAACAAGCCAGGAGCCCTCCCACCTCTGATAGCGTCTCAACTCGTGAGTGAGCCCGGCCCTGGGCAGCACAGCAGGGCTTGGTCCCCAAAATAAGGTTCTAGCTGCAAGAGTGTCCCAGTACTGCATGGGAAGGGATAAAACTAACATCACCCAAGTGCCTGAGCTACAGCTGTATCAAAGCAACGTCTTCTTCATGTGAAATTTTTCCCTCTCCCTCCCAAATTGCTGTCAGCACAGAAACCATGGTGAGGTTAATGGGGTTGGGAGTGAAAGCTCAGATCCACTTTTATTATATAGCTGGATAAATTTCTCTCCTCCACTAATCTCACATTTCAAAGACTGGACACCCCCAAGAAACATCTCTATTCATATATAAGAGATTAAAATTGCCACCTGCTTTTGTGCCACTAAAAGTCCTCTAATCCTACCAGTTCAGGCAAATCAAGCAGCAGGGCAGGGAGCTGGGAGCAACAGCACCTCCCTTCCTAACCAGTTTATTTGGCCAATCACCGGTTGATCCCATAGGCTAGAGATAATTTAACTGGGTCTTCTCTTCACCAAAGAAGATGTGACGATGGGCAGAGCTCACTGCGGAGAAGAGGCTCTCCACGCCAGATCTGCTGCAGTCTGCTTTGGCAGCCAGGCATATGTCTACCTCCGTCCAAGCTGTTGCAAACAGAAACAGCATTGAAATAGCTGCCGGAGGGTATAACGAGGTGATGCTCTCTCCAGGCTGCTAATTTGAGGCAACAGAGAGAGCAAAGGGAGGGTCCCTCTACCAGCAGCAGCTTGCTGCAGGTCTGAGCTTCCTCAGCACAGTCCTCTCCTCCTGCTTTGCCTCTGTGCTCAGCTCGACATGGCTTAACAGAGACATCTCCTGGTTAAGCCCAAATCTTCCCTTCCCAAGGAAGTCATCAAAAAATAATAATAAAAAAAAGGTTGGTACTTCAAACTCAGTGGTTGACCTTTGCAACAGAGTGCAGATGGAGTGGTGGGCTCCCAGCTCTCTGGTCCACGAAGGCATCCCCATGCTGGCATATCTGCCGTCCTCTTGCAGCACTCCTGTAGCTTTGCTCCAATTATCCTCATTCTGCCTCGACACCTTGTGCTGGGATCGAGCAGCAAAGGCATGGTTTCATGCTACACAGCTAAGTAGAACTTGATGCTCCTTCAGCATCACCTGGATGACTGGACATGAAGTAGCTGGAGGTTCAGAGTTTGGATAAGCATGACCTGGTCCTGGCTAAGCAGGACACCTAGCTCCAAACTAAACACCAGGCTTTCCAGCTGTCCTCCCTTCTCTGTTGTTGTTTTGCCCTCAGAATTCATCTCACTGCTTCCAGTTCTCCCGTGTGTCTTTTTCTAACCCTCCTTGGTCCTTCCCACCCCTGCTCACACACATCTCTCACAGAACTTCCCACCCTGGAGTGCAGCATTCAGCACATCCTTATCATATAGTGTCATTTTCTAGTACCTCCAGTAGATTAGATGCACTTGCATGCAGTGTAGCCTGAATTACAGAACTAGTGGGAGTTTTTCACTCACCTTGTGATCCTGTAAGTGAGAAAAGGAGTCGCCCAGCAGGCTCCATGCATCAACACCACCATGGCACGCAAACAATGGCCAGGCTTGGCCTGTCCATCCATCCGTGCAGGGGTTAGGTCCTACTGGACTTGAAGCATCCTTCACCCAGGCTTAAGCCCATGATTTCCAGAAGACAAGTGTTGGGAGATGCAGAGGAGGAAAGGGTCCAATTCTCTGCAAAAGAAAGCAGAAATGTCAAAAATGGTCTCTCAGTAGATCCCTGTTATGAATTTAGCTAAAACCCCTTTATCTGAGAAGGTTTGGTGGACACACACCATAGCCCCACACCCAGCTAGTTGTGAAGAATCACCAGAGCTCTTGCGTTTTCTCCTCTCTCTCTACTGATAAGACACCAGCAGCTTTACAAGCTGATCCCTCAGCTTAATGACAAACCAGGAGCTGGCACCAAAGCAGGAACATTTCTAGAAAGCTTCCTCAGTTCTCAGTGCTTGGATCAGTCCTTGGCCCCACGTTATTTAACAGATTGTCAACGCCTTTCAAAAGACATAATATCATTGCTGATAAATTTTGCTAGCGACAGAAAGACTCAGAAAAGAGTAAACTGAGTGGAAGGAGATCATAACTAAAGCAGTCTGAATGGCTTGAAGAGTTGGATGGCCATTAGAAATAAGAGGTTTTATCCTGGCAGATGCCACCTGAAAAAGCCAAGGAGGAATTGCTGCTAACAACCAGTTTGAAAGAAGGGCATGAGATGCATCATAGCCCATACTAATGGGCCTTGATGGGAGAGCTTCTAGGTTCTGTTCTGGTGCACACAGCTCAGGAGAGACATCAGTGAAGTGAAGAGGGTTCAGGAAAGAGTCAGGAGATTGGGACAAGGGACTGGGAACTCACCAGGATCAAACCCCCTGAGTACCTTAGGGCCCAGGGTCATGTCTTTTGCCCATGCCACCTCTCTACTTTGTCCCCAGTTGCTACTTCAAGCCATTCTGAATGTTGGGTTGAAGCATCCCTGAAGCTTCATATCCCTAAAAGCTGCCACCTTTCCCCCTCCACCTCTCCCAAAATAACAGGTGCCCTTTCCCCCCACTCCTCCGCAGTCATTGATGGCCCGACGCAGATCCTGGTACGGGATGTCTCCGACACGGTGGCCTTCGTGGAGTGGACACCACCACGCGCCAAGGTGGACTCCATCCCGCTGAAGTACGGGCTGGTGGACGGGGAGGGCGGGAGGACCACCTTCCGCCTGCAGCCCCCCCTCAGCCAGTACTCCCTGCAGGCCCTGCGCCCCGGCGCCCGCTATCACCTCGCCGTCAGCGCCCTCCGGGGTGCCAACGAGAGCCGGCCGGCCCTCGCCCAGTTCACCACAGGTAGCTAGCTGGCTTTGCTGGGAGAACCAACCTCAAGTTTTAAGCCTCCAGCAAGCATGGGCAGAGGCAACAATTACAGGTTTTGTGTATCTGAAGCTGAATTGAGGGGTTTTTTGGTATCTGGGATTTAGTGGTACCTGGTTTTCCTCCAGCACAAGTGAGCTGGGCTGTAATCCGGTGTACTGGGAGGAAGCGGTGCGATGGTTAAGATGCACGTTCAAATGAAGATGTCTGAATGCAGGGGTGTCACATCCTGTCATGGTCCTGGCGCAGAGCAAGGTAGAGCAAGTAGAATCATATGGTTTGGGTTGGAAGGGACCTTAAAGATCATCCAGTTCCAACCCCCAATGATTCAGTTCACTGCACATGCACAGTTCAAACCACCCTGTGACTCCCCTCCAGTAGTCCCTACATTTCTGTTTAGTCCCTAAACCTCCAGAGCAATGGGTCTCCACCATGCCTCATGCAGGTGCTCACATGGCCCCCAGAGCACTCCAGTTCACCCCAGATGGCAGTGACCAGGCAGATGACTCAAAACCCCACATTTAGATGACAACCCCTGAGCAAACCCCTCCTTGACCACGTCTTGCTGCAGCATCAAGGCTGAACCTATTGTTGGCTGGGCGGGACACACATCCCATCACCTTC
>NW_010289102.1:2517-31030 GCF_000700745.2 Antrostomus carolinensis | reverse complement strand
GCTCTTCTCCCATTCCGCGTTGAGAGCCAAGGCAGATGCATTGCCTGAGGAAACGACAGTCAAGCAGCTGAAAGCAGCCCAGTCAAAAACGTGGTTATCTTATTTTATGTCTTCTATGAATAGCCTAACTGGTCGGTAAAACTTTAATTAATGTTAAGCCTGCAGATAGCTAACAGCTTTAATTTACCGTGCCATAAAGGAGGGGGGGTAGAGCGTGTATGTCAGTGCTGGTTTATGGTATATAAATTACTTGTCATGTACATTACTGGTAGATAGCAGGCTCCAGTGACAATAACTGCGGGGTGTAACTGTGTGTGTATATATCTCCATAGATAGATTATTTCGGATGAGATGTTTACCACAACTGATTTGCTGCGTTGGCCTTCCTTGCTTTTTATTTCTAAAAAGCAATATAAAAAAAAACTGCCCCTTAAACCCAGATCTGTCAAGGAGCAGTAATTAACCCTGCTCAGCACCAACCCATTGCTCACAGGAGAGATTTATCATGCAAATTAGAGCAGATTTGGGGTACAGCCTCAGCAGCACTAATAAACAAACCCTTTGGGCAATGTCTGAGTGTGAATGAGCCTGTAAAGATGCGCCAGGTCTTCTAAGAACAGCTCAAGTCAACTCGTGACTGCTGCAGAGCCCTTTTTCTCTTAAGCGTGCTGCCTCAGTTTCCCTCACTCTAATATAGGGGAGAAAATGATTTTCTTTTACAAATAACATACAATTAGCTCCCAAAGCGACTTACTGAGGGATGCTGTGAATGTCCCAACACTTGCGTTGGTCTCATGGGTGGCATCACCAGGTCTGGGCTGAGCAGGAGGTAAGAGCAGATGCCTCAGCCCTCACCATACGGACATGCCCTGGGGAGGAGGTACCACACATGGGTCCCATGTACCCCTCTGCTGCTGTTTAGCCATGCCAAGTCTACAGGGTGCACCCCCAGTGCTGTTGGTGAAATGGTGCCTTTCTCCCTTTTGTCGTGCAGAGATCGATGCCCCAAAGAACCTGCGGGTGGGCTCGCGGACACCCGCCAGCCTCGAGCTCACCTGGGACAACAGCGAGGCTGAGGCCCACAGCTACAGGGTGGTCTACAGCACCCTGGCTGGGGAGCACTACCATGAAATCCTGGTGCCACGTGACACTGGTCCCACCACCCGGGCCACCCTCGCAGGTACGCGTGCACCCACCTGCCCTTCCTCCCTCTCCTCCTCCTCCTCCTCACAAGCAGATAGGACAATGGAGAGCCCAAACCAGCACCAATGCTCAGTTGCCCCTATGTTGGCACATATTGGAGACTGTTTTGGAGTTTACTAGTTACCACAGAGGTGTTCCTTGGGATGTTCTTATTCCCTTCTGTGGATCTGGATTTGGTTGCTGCTTGTCCATAAGCATCTCCAAGCAATGCATCTCTAAGTGACGCACCTTCAAGTGACACATCTTCCTGCCATGCAACTCCAGCAAGGGTCTGTCCAGGTCCCAAATAGAGCTGGCAAGGAACCAAGTG
The DNA here is from genome assembly GCF_000700745.2 of Antrostomus carolinensis. Lineage (NCBI taxonomy): Eukaryota > Metazoa > Chordata > Aves > Caprimulgiformes > Caprimulgidae > Antrostomus > Antrostomus carolinensis. Next base: position 29,517 of record NW_010289102.1, on the reverse strand, counting down.
AGAAATGGGGAGAGGAAGCCTTTTTAGGCTGATCTAGAGGAAAATATTATTTCACATTCCTTTTTTTCCTTGCTGGGAAAGAGCCGCAGGTGCCAATGCCCTGTAGGCAGTGATGGGCTTCCAGGCTGCCCAAGTTTGTTGCCATTTTCCAATTCAGGCACAAAGCAGACCCAAGACCAGGGATACTATTTTTGAGCAAGTCCTTCAAGCAGTACATTGTTCAGTCCAGCGCAAGGGGTCCCACCAGGGTTCTGCAAACACCATCCACCTCCCAGTGCCAGCCAAACCCCAAACACCTTTTGCAGCGACACAGCAAAGCACTGTGTAAGATCTGATATCCTTTTTTTTGTGAGCACAACTGCTTTCCTGCTGGATTTGCAGCTCAAGTGGTGTTTTCTTGAGCCAAGATTTACTTACACACATACAAAAAAGATCACTTATTCAGCTTGAAGCTCTTCAGAATGGCAAGACACCAGGTTCTTCCACATTGACTCTTCATCCTCCTGGGACCTTTTCCAGCCCAAATAAGACTCAGACATCTCTGATGTATGGATCTATAGGAATAAGATTGGTGAGAAAGTGGAATGCAAAGTTACAGGCATAGTAGCACGGAGTCACGAGAAAGGCTGGAGGGCAGAAAAGCAATTAGAGCAGTTAACCTGAAAAATGTGGTGTGCGGAAAAAAGAAACGTTAGGGGTAGTTTCTGCTGCGTTCGTGATGAGGACGTACATGGAGAAGTTGGATGAGATGGAGAGGGACAGCGAGGGGAGGTTTAAATTGGATATGAGGAAAAACTTCTTCACCAAAAGGGTACTCAATCATGGAACAGGCTGCCCAGGGAGGTGGTGGAGTCACCTTCCCTGGCTGGATTTAAAAGATGGATAGACGCGGTGCTTAGGCACATGGGTTAGAGGTGGAATTGGCAGTGTTGAGTTTATGGTTGGACTTGGTGATCTTAAAGGTCTTTTCCAACCATTATGGTTCTATGAGGGATAGGAGACCCAGTGCTGGTCACCTGCTAGCTTTCCTCTAGGACATTTCCTGCCTTTCTAGGTGAGAAGGAGCATTAAAAATGGGCCAAATCCCCTTCGAGAGGGCAGAGGGGAAATACTACCCATGACCCAAACTGTGATGACACCCAGAGCCCAAGCTTGCATCAGGGGAAGAGACAGCATCAAGATTCACTTTTATCTCAATAAAAGGAAAAAAAAAATAAAGCTGTCAAGTGCTGCACAAGTGTTGCCTGACTGCTCCCAGACTCAGGCAGGGCTACAAGAAACCTCCTCGGAGTGAGCTCTAGAGATAGAGAAGCTTAAGTCAATAGCAGTGAGCGATTTTTATATAGTGCCTCCATCACCACCTCAGTGCATTGCTTCTAGCTCCCAGGGTACCATGTAATAAGCAAACAAATTTAAAAAAATAATACTTATAGTAGAAAATAACCCAAAAAACATTCTACTGGCAAAAAAAAACACCAAGATATCCATAGTGTAGATGGAACACAACCCTCTCCCACAGCTCCATTACACTCTGTCCAACAAGGTCCTGTTGCGTATGGTGCAAAGCCCATCAAGGTGGGTTTCCAGCCACCCAGAACCTGGTGGGATCCACAGTATAAATGCAATTGGTGATCCCTTCAGCTGCCTCCATCAGGAAAAGCAGTGAGAAGCAGCGCTGAGCAGAGCTTATCAAAGATCTAAGCTTAAAAACATGGCAAGCCTTGCCCTGCCCCATATGTCTCCCTTTAAAATCAGCATTTGCACTGGAATATCAGTAGTTTTGCTCCAGCCAAAAGAGTTGGGAGAGAAAAGGCATCATTGTATATCCTCCTGCTCATTTCTTCCTTCTCCTCTCCTTTTCTCCCAGACTTTTCTTCTCATTTCCAGGATACTTATTGGGTAGGGGTGAAGGGTGTCCATCTTCCCGCAGCATCAGACTGCACCATAGAGAGAAGAGAGCAGCAGGGGATGGGGTTTTCCCTTCCTCCAGGCCTCTTGGAGAAGGTTTTGGAGTCTTCAGGGGCTGCTGCCCCTGGACAAGGCAGGGTGAGGCGGGGTGGAAAGGTTTACGGCTTTTTCTAACCCCATGGGAAAGATCATGGAGCACAGGGAGGAGTGAATCCATCAGCAGCCACACAGAAGTGACAGGCAGAGGCAGGAGATGTGTCACAGAGATAAAACAGCCAACAGCGAGAGGTGCACGGGAAAGGAGCTGGATGAGCTCAAATCCCACGTCCCTTGAGAGAGGCAACACAAGATACATTGACCCCAAGGGGCGGCACCTGATTCAGCTCCCAGAAAGACTGTGTCTTTCCTAATTAATGTGCATTTCATTTACTCTGCATAATTTATTTCTCTTCAAGACACCAGCTCTGTGATAATATTTGACATTAAATCACTTTGGAAACAAATGTAGTGACTTTATCGTTCCCATCTCAGCTCACACACACACAATTTCTGTCTCGACGCCAGCAGTTACAGCAGATCTCAGCAACAACTTTTGTAAATTGCTTATTTCTGAGCTAGAAGAATCCAAATTCCCTGTCCAGAGGCATCTGTAGGGCTTTTTAGAAAAGCTCAGTGCTCCTCCAACACACGGAGGAACTGCTGAGCTGTAGGAGGGCTGCTCACCCCAGGGATGCTCAGGATGATGGCCCCTGTCCCCAACCATGGGGGGTGTTGGGGGTCACACCCCAAGGCTGCACTCACTCCCCTTCGTGTCCTTTGCACCCCCTGGCAGATCTAGTGCCGGGGACAGAGTATGGCATCGGGATTTCGGCCGTGATGGACAGCCAGCAGAGCGTACCAGCCACCATGAACGCCAGGACTGGTGAGTCTGGCCCCGTTCTGTGCTCCAAGCACAAGCAGCTCCTATGGCTCCGATGTCTCCATGGGACAGTCTGTGCATGGGGACAAGGGTCTGCACCAACTTTCTTCCACAGATCTTGACAGCCCCCAGGACCTCCTGGTGACAGCCTCCACGGAGACCTCCATCTCACTGGCCTGGACCAAAGCCAAAGGGCCCATCGACCACTACCGCGTCACCTTCATCCCTGCCTCAGGGATGGCCTCTGAAGTGACAGTGCCCCGGGACAAATCAGAGCTCACCCTCTCAGAGCTGGAGCCTGGGACAGAGTACACCATCTCCATCATTGCTGAGAGGGGACGCCAGCAGAGCCAGGAGGCCACCGTGGATGCCTACACAGGTTAGAGAAAGACAAGGTGGGATGGGGTCAAGGGCACCGACCATCACTCTATGCTAGCACCTCCACCAGCCTGCCACACCCCCAAAACTCCTGAGGCAGTGATGGGGATGAGAGCTGGGGGCAACCCATCCATGTGGGAGGAGCTCTGTGGACATCAGAAGAAGGATGGCCCCACCAGTGTGGGGATTCCATGCCCCTGGCCAGCAACACTGAGCACACTTGCTTGACTGGATGGTCTCATAAGGATAGGGGGAACAGCCAGCCCATGCTGTCCTTTGTGGTCAGGGTGGTCTGTGTGTCCATAAGAAGAAAAAAACAAGCCTTGAAGGACCTCACAAGCACCTCTGGGTGAAAAGCCTGCAGTCAAAAAGCCCAGAGAGCACATATCATCTGTAGTGGGACAGCCCTATGGATCTGGGATGGAGGGTGTTCACTGGCAGAGCTGAGAACAGCACCGTTTTTCCCTTCCCAGTTCTACCTCTCAATCCCATCATGGTTTCAGATCAATGGAGACCCCAGAGCTGTAACTTTGACACCTCTGTTGGGTATTTCCCATACAAGCACTGGGAACAACTCAGAGGCTGGGATCTGCAGACAGTTGGGGTTGCATCTCCCCTCTCCATCTTGCAGGGGTCCGGCCCATCACGCAACTCCACTTCTCCCAGCTGACATCCTCCAGTGTGAACATCACATGGAGTGATCCATCCCCACCAGCAGACCGCCTCATCCTCACCTACAACCCCCAGGATGAGGACGAGGCACAGCAGCTGACGCTCGATGGCACCCGTAGGCACGCCAGCCTGACGGGCTTGCAGCCGTCCACCGAGTACCTGGTGTCGCTGGTGGCCGTGCATGGTGCCATCAGCTCTGAGCCTGTCATGGGCTCCATCACGACAGGTACCGCAAGACCCCCCCTGCTAGGCATGAGATCCTGCCAGGAGGGCGGGTGGGGGGACGGGGAGCAGACCTGCCTCCCACAGTTTTGCTTTCTGCTCCGTCTCACCAGGGATGGATGCACCAAAAGATGTCAGGGTGGGCAACATCACCCAAGAGTCCATGACTATCTACTGGAGCCCTCCCATCGCTGCCTTTGACCACTATAGGATATCCTACCGCGCCGCAGAAGGTAATGGGTCAAACCACTCTTGCTCAAGCCCTGAGCTCGCAGCTGCCAACCCTCCCTCTATCTGTGGGTACAAGCAAGCCACCAGGTCATCCTCACTCCAGGCAGCATCCCAGTGCCCCAGGAAAAGCCACTGACAGCTGGGATGGACCAAGAAGCTGCAGGGATGGGGGTTGGGGTATCTGGGATGGGAAGGGACTACTGCAGCCGAGGTTCATCTGGGCAGAGGGGCACAAGGAGTGAGCCCCCACATTATGCCCCCCAGGGGATGTCTAAGTCAAAGCCCAATCCTGAAATCTCACCTCCCTCACCTGCTTTCCCCAGCTCATGTCATTTGGCCCCATATTTACCTACGATGCTGAAAAGGTCAAGCCAGCAGGTGTGCACCTGCACCCAGTTACCCCCAGTATCAGCCCTGGAGAGGGTTTGTGGCATTGCCTTCCCTTCCCAAGCACCTTCTGTACCCCAAGGATGGGGCCAGCTGTGATTCCAAAGCTTTTAACTCTGTCCCTTCAGGGAGGACAGACAGCACCACCATTGCCAGTGATGCCACCGAGTACACCCTCCATCATCTGCAGCCTGCCACCAAGTACGAGATTGGGGTGAAGAGCATGAGGGGCCGGGAGGAGAGCGAGGTGTCCTCCATCACCGTGCACACAGGTGGGCAGGAGCTCCTGGTGGGCAGGTAGCAATCAAACAGTGCCAGGTCAAGCCCAGGCATGGCCAGCAGCCCTTGCTTGCATGAGAAATCAGGCAACTGAGAGCAAGCTGGACCTCAGGCCAGGCTAATGGAAGCTCGAGATGATAAGCAAGGCTCATGAGGGCCCAGTGTGGACTTCTGAAGTATGTCTAAGCAAAGCTTTTCCCAAATATGCATGGGTAGTCATGGGGGGAGTGATAAACCTGTGTAGCAGGCACAGGGAAGCCAGAGATAGGAGGCTGGGCAACCATGACAACCTCTCCTAAAGGGAGTACAGACTTCCAGAAATAATCCCTGGGGAAGCCCTGACACAAACAGCATCTGCTGCAAGAATAAAACCCTCTGCTAACCCCAGAATCCTCAAAACCTAAAAGAAACCCTTAACATCCCAGGCTGTGCATCAGGAAAACAGTGGAAGAGCAGCCCAGGTACCAAAGTAGCACAGGCATCTTGGCTCTCCAGCTAGGGCAGCAAGAATTCTTCTGCAGGCACATGTGCGTGGGCAGACCATGAGTGATGGCTCACAAGAAGCCCTTCCAGTTCATAACCTAGTCTCTTAATGGTTCTGACTCTCTGAATCTGCCCCCCACGCAGCCATGGATGCCCCCTTGGGGGTCACAGCCAGCAACATCACCCCCACTGAGGCACTGCTGCAGTGGAACCCGCCGCTGACAGAGGTGGAGAGCTATGTCCTCATCCTCTCCCACCACACAGGTACGTCAAGACTCTGCTCCCCTCTTCCATGAGCTTTGCTGGGGCTCTGTTTCAGCTCACCTTCATCTCCCCCCATCCCAAAGCCTGGGGCTCAGCAGCTACCCTCCATGGAGGGAGTGGGGAAGGAGCCCTTGCTTTGGGAGGGGACTGGGATCCCCCAACTTTGCTAACTGGCCCACTAGCTGCAGCCCAGGGGCAAGCAAGTGCCCATCCCACAGAAACAGGGTGTGTGGCAAACTCAATGAAACCCACTACTGAAGGGAAAGAAAGTATCAACGCAAATGTAGGGATTGTGGGAAAAATAAGACCGTCCTTCAGACAAAGCACCACCACTACAGCTCAGCTGCTGCACAGTAGCTCACGGTGTTTCAGAGATATAAGTGCTTTTGCTCATGAGGTCATACACATAGACACATTTTGGAGAACAACCTTGAACATCTACTCTAACTCATCTCTTTTGGCTTACAGTTGCAGGAAAAACAATACTTGTGGATGGAGTCAACCAGGAGTATCAGCTGACCAACCTCCTGCCCAGTACCACCTACACAGTCTCTATGTACGCCACCAACGGACCTGTCACCAGCCAGACCATCAGCACCAACTTCACAACTCGTAAGTACAATAATCACCTTCCCCACTGCTTGTTACATGCCCTCAGCCACACATCCACCCCAGCAAAAGCAGCCAGCAAGGCTGAGCTAAAGCTCTTGTCACATACACGGGTGTAGAAGTAGCCACGTGCCAAAAGGACACCCAAATACCAGTACTGGGCAGAACTTTAATCACAACAAGCATCAACCATAATTTTCACTCTTTCACTCTCCATCCACCCCTTTCTTTGATTTCACCTGGATGTGGTTTCCCGAGAAGACCCTTTTGACCAGGTCTTTTTCTTGCCCAAGGCTATAGGTCCAGAAGAGCACTACAAGACATTTTGTTTACAGGAAGATTAACAGGCCCCATAGCACATAAATTTCAGAGCCATTACACTTCAGAGAGCATGCAGGTAGGGGAGGACTTTTAGAGGGTTTGCAGAGCTCTGTCCAAGGCTGAGGATGGGTGATGAGGTCTGGAGACGAGGGCAAGGATGGACTTTGGGCTGTAGCTCAGGGTTTCAAGGTTGAATCCCAGTGCACTAAGTTGGTAAGTGGGACTGGGGCGGTTGTGTGAGAGAACTTGCACTTCCCTGTATCCTTCTCCACCCTCACAGTTTTGGATCCTCCAACAAATTTGACCGCCAGCGAAGTCACTCGACGGAGCGCCCTGCTCTCCTGGGTGCCTCCCATGGGAGACATTGAGAACTATGTGATGACCTACAGATCAACTGATGGCAGCCGGAAGGTGAGTGAGTCCTCACAAAGAAAGAGCCTCATTAAGTCGAGGAATAACATGACCGTGGAGAAGTGAGCAGGAGAAACCTAACAAAGCAAAAGAGCGATGCTCACTAGGTCAGGGAGAGACCAGAAGGGCAGATGCTACTACCTGCAGAAGCAATACTTTAGATAAACAATTGGAAAAGATTGCCTAGGGCAAAATCTCCTGCAGGTCTGGGCACAGAGGGCATGCCTGGAAATTTTGGAAGTCCGGGGGAATTCACAACTTGTGAAACACGAGCAAGCTGAGGCAGGAGAAAATTATCCCATGAACAGAGTTGCTAAAAATGCAATGCATCTCTTGCAAAAAGGAAGATAAGTACTGACAGCTAATTAAACCTGCAATACAATATATTTGATTATTTAATGAGTGTGTCCATATCTGCCCGTCTGGAAGAGCTGAAACAAATGCTATCAGAAATACATCACAGCATATAAGTCTCCTTTCCTTTGCCGGTGTGACTGGCTCACAGTGGCCAAAGGACAATAGCTTTGCAGAAGGGGTTGGATATAATGCCATGTAGCATTGGCTGACGACCAAAAAAATAAACGTGACGGGAATTGACAGAGGTAAAACTGTCTGATAACCAGGTTTGGTCAGCTCTACTCCTTGTGATGCTTGGGCAATCAGTCACGCCCTGTATTGAGGGCATGCAGATCCCAACAGAGCTGGTAAATAGAGCACACAGACTGCAAACATGCAAATATTTAGATGTCCCACATCCAAAGCAGCTAGCTTTCCCTGACCTGACCCATCCCAAAAGGTTGAATACATTCCTTGACCTCACGCTGACTTAGGCCAGGGGTGTAAGCAGTCATGCAACACTCCTTGGGTGGGCACCAAGGGCTGCAGTAGTTTGTGGCTTCCCTTCCCTCCTCACTTGCTCTTTAGGCTGCCCATCGCTTTTCTCATCTGTTGCTCTTGGTGTCTACCTCCTTCTGGGACCCATGTACAGGAGCTGATTGTGGATGCTGAGGACACGTGGATCCGTCTGGAGGGGCTTTCTGAGACCACAGAGTACACCGTGCGCCTGCAAGCTGCCCAAAATGCCATGCGGAGCGGCTTCATCTCCACCACCTTCACCACAGGTGAGGACTCGCACTGCAACTGCTCAGCTAGGCAGGGCTCAGCCCACACACTGTGCTGGTAGACATGGACCACTTTTATAGGCTTTCTCTGCTTGGGTAGCATCTCACCGTGATCCACAGAGAGGTACATTCATTGCATGATCCACAGCATTGCTTTGCTACGAAAAGTTAATGGCTAAATAATCTGTAATACAAACACAAGTCCTAGCCCAGGTCATCAGGATTTGACCTTCAGACCAGGAACCATCTGCCAGGCCCTTTGCCTTGCCCTTGCCCCTCCTCAAATGCACAAATAGAGAAAAAAAAAACCCACAAAAGTTAACAACACATATTAAGAAGTATGTTCTTGGAGTGGGTGGGGAGAGACCCATGGTCTCTCTATGCTGTCATGGTCCAATCATTCAACAAGCATCAAAGAGATGCATGTCCACTACCTTCAGTGGAGTCTAAGACAGCAGAGCCACCATACCCACAGGACTGTGGTCCTACTGATTTTATCTAATTGCATTATACCTTCCCCTCTATTCTAGAGGTCACGATCCCCTAAGGTAACAGGAATGGTTTCCTTTCCAAACCAAACAATGGGCATCCACAGGCACCCGCAACACTCCCAGACAGAGTGTTTATGCTTGCAAGAATGAAGTTTGCATGAAAATGTCACTGTTGCCCCCACCCTTTGCAACCATTCACATTAGAAACCATCCAAAGCATATTGTACCTCACTCTTTTTGAAAAGCCATGCTAGGGAAACCGAGTGCATGTTGCTCAGGGATGAATCCAATTACATTTCTCCTGGGCTTCAAAAGCACTAAGAAGCCTGAAGATGACAGCCACCAAAATTCCTCTCATCTGCACTGCCAGTTCAATTAGGAGAGTTTTCTTCGAATCTGCTGTGGATACACTTCCCTCTTACGGTTACACTTTGCATTCACCTGCTCTTAAGAGATAATAGAAACTATTTACGTCAAAAAAAAAGGAAAGGCTCATCTCTAATGCATCTACGGATCAGGCTTTCTTGTTATTCTTGCCTCTTATGTGGGCAAATAAAGCCAGTGCAATTCAGGCAAGTGATGGAAAAATACATGTCATCTTTGTGGCTGTTTGGGAGTCAGGGAAAAACTGCACGGGGCTGGCTTCTCCATGGGATAAAGCAGCAGAAACCCACTCACATAGGCATGGAGAGCACTGTTTCCATCAAACACAAATGTCAGACCTCAACAGTGTTAGAGAGACCATTGCCAGCTGATGCAGCATCTGAACACAAGTTTAATTGGCTTTTAAGATGAAGATAGGCATCAGGAAGAAACCATCTTCTCCCCACTTACTTACCTTACATAATAATGAGAGAGAAGCACCCAAGAACAAATATCGAGGCAACGCAATCCATGGGCAAGAATCCCTCAGCAAAGAATTGGGGTCTAGGATTCAATTCACTCCGGCAGCGTATCGGGCCACTTTGCAGAGAACAAAGGCTTGTCTTTAAGGAGATAAAAAAAATAATAGAAAAAATAAACCAGGCTTAATTTAAGTTGTTTTGCTTCCTTCTGTTCACAGTACACATCCCGAGGTTCTTCCATTCCCTCTGACATATTAATAGCTCGGCTTCTTTGTTTCATGTTTGCATAATGTTCTTGGGGAATTGTACACAGATGGGACAAAAGGAAGAAACAGATACAGTATTTATAATTTATAGTGATTTGAAATGTCTTTCAAGGTCTCCTCGGCTCTTAAAGATATGAATATAAATTAAGAAACAAGTAATCTCCGCAGAGCTCAGGGGAGCCTAAGTGGTTGTCTTTGAAGCAGTTTTCATTGTTGGATACTATAAAATGTGAACACTGTCTCACCAGACCTTGTGTCACAGAGATGGGAAAAAATTTGGGATCTTCAACATTCAGATAAATTGATGGCTTCTGAGTCTTCAGGACACAAGGCTGGAAGGAATACAGCCAAATGGGAAATTAGAGACCAGGGTCTGTACCCTGGTCCTGCTGCCTATCATGCAGTCATGATGGATGCACGCAGCACATCCTTCACATCTTCTCAATGCATAACTGAAACACCCTCGAAAGCCACATCCACATTGCCAGCTCTGCACTGATTTACTCCATCATCCATAAGCACCAACAGCAAAGAAAAAAAGATGTATTTCCCCCTTTTGCATTAAATAAGAAAAAAATTAATAACAACACAGAGCTGAGATCCTAATACTGCTGAGATCTTGTAGTTAAGACTCTCTCAAACTCTGACCCCTAAATGAGACATTTCTTCATTAGAGGGCACCTGAAGCGTGGCCACATGGCCCATGCTGCCCATCTCTATCATCTCGCACAGCCTAATTCCTGCTCAGTTGGCAAGTGACAATCAACTCAGTGTAAGTCCTCCATCATTTCCAAGGGCATTGATCAGGAGAATCTCCCTGGAATCAGTAAAGTCATAAAACTTGTTTTGGAGCCAGCAATCCTGAGAGGAGAACAGGTTTTGGTATTTTCACAGCTATCTAAATATGCCAGTGACAGCTTAAACCCCAGGGTTTCAGACATGGTGAAGAAAGATGGTCCAAGAATTGACATCCCTCATCATTCATAGTGATGTTACCATGCACTTTTCCAATATAGGACACATGGGAGATTAATTACTATATGCATATTTTTTTTCTTTTTCCCCATTAAATCCTCTGATGTTGTTGGCAGATGTATAGCCTCACTGCCTTTCAGAACAATATGGGATGCAGAAGCCAAGTTAGATCCTTCCTGGATTGCAACCATCAGGGCCCAAAGCATGTAGAAAGTGTGCCCCCCCTGCCTAAATTTTGCTTTTTTTAAATTTCACAGGTGGCCGTGTCTTTGCTAACCCTCAGGACTGTGCCCAGCACCTGATGAACGGAGACACGTTGAGTGGTGTCTACACCATCTCCATCAACGGGGACCTAAGCCAGCGAGTGCAGGTCTACTGTGACATGACCACAGATGGAGGTGGCTGGATTGTGAGTAGGCATACAGTTGTCCTACACATTGTCCCTGTCCCAAAGTAACTGAGTCCCATCCTTCCAGCAGAGCCAAGCACCAAGCTGCGCGGGAACGACAGCAGGTTTAATATCACACGCTTCATTTCCCACACCAGAGGGAATGGTCCAAGCTCCAGTAATAATAGTTACACTCGGAGAAATGCCCTTTGATTTATTTGACATATTTGCAGTGCTTCTGGAGAGCAAAATCTGAGAGTGAAGCAGATTTATTGTTCTAGAAATTAAATTAATGGCCGATAGCTTTCATGGGGAATGATTCACAGTGCCTGCAGTGGGAGGGTGTCGGGCACCACCCTGATTGAGTCTGCATAGGAGCACTTTAGAGAAAAATGCCTGTTTGGCTTTTGAATTGCACAAACACTACTTGTCTTGATGTAGATGGACTGACAGCTTAAGTAAATAATGCTCTGGTGCTTTGCTTTTATTTGCGTCAAATGCTTACTTACACACACTACACAAAACTCTGCTAGATGTATAGTTGAAATTAAAAAAAAAAATAAAATAAATAGTTCCTCAAATGGTGATTTCTAGCACTGGTGTTATTTTAGCTAGGAAATTTCCCTCCATCTCACTCTGCCTCAGAGCTTCCCCTTGGATACCACAGAAAGAGCCAGCCAAAAGCAAAATCACATGCTAGAAAACCAGAGGAACCACACATCCAGCAGAGCAGAGAGCTTGAAGACGGATTCCTTCCTACTACAACATTGACTTGCCTTGGACATCATCTAACTTCTCTTCAGTTTCTCCATCTGCACAGGAATTAATTGCATGGCTGCAATTAACACCAACTAGATGGGCATTGCAACTTTCTCCCCTGAAGGGCGCAATGGAAAGACAAAGTACTGTCTTTATTTTGTGGCGAGGCCATCCTTCTGCTTCACACTGATTTTCCCCTTGATCTTCCCTGACCACAGGTCTTCCAGAGGCGGCAGAATGGGCTGACTGATTTCTTCCGGAAATGGGTAGATTACCGGATTGGCTTTGGAAACTTGGAGGATGAGTTTTGGCTGGGTAAGACCTTAACCAGTTTTCTTTCATCAGCACCTCAAAATCAGGCTCCCCATACACTGTGCTTCTCTCCTGGGCCAGCTGTTGGCTCCATGCCTTTCACCCCACTCCTCTATGCTCTCCCTTGGACAGTTTCCCTTCTGTTGTTCATACCCTGCCCTGCACGTTAGAAAGTCACTCATGGGCACAACACATAAAAGCACATTGTGAAGGCCAGTAGCTCCATAATTTTCTCCTCTTAGGAGAGAAGGTCCATGGAGACCCTCAGCATACCCCCATCATCCTCCTTTGGATGAGTACAAGTTGCATCAATGGCATCTGCAGCTCATGGACATCACCTGGCCTTGGCCAGCAAGCCAGTTGCCCAAAGTAATGAAAGCAGTGAGCAAGAGACCCAGCACAGGTCTGAAATAAGAGCATCCTCCCCCAAAACCTGAACATGAGCCAAGGCCAACCCTGAAGTGTAAATAAGCTCTGGCTTATGCAGGAGCTTAACAGCTCAGAAGACGGGTGTGCAACACAGGAAGCACCAGGTCTCCACAGCTGAATGTCACCAGCTTCAGCAGCACACAGAAAACTGAACCTGGGGCTTGAACCCACCCCACATAGCCGTGGGGGAGTGAAGCCTGAGTGGGCACAGAGAGCTCAGACCCCACTAGTGCCAGCAGAGACAAAGACTTAACCAGAAGTGCTGGTACTCTCTGGTTCCTCTCCTCGCTCTCATTTCCCACAGGCTTTTTATTTGCCTAGAGCTTTTTTTGTTTGTTCAAGGAGCGGATGCAGGCACTGGGTCTCACGGGGTATCTCACTGCTTGTCTCACCAGGTTTGGACAACATCCACAAGATCACATCCCAGGGTCGCTACGAGTTGCGAATAGACATGAGGGACGGCCAGGAAGCGGCGTTCGCCTACTATGACAAGTTCTCCATCGGCGACTCCCGGAGCCTGTACAAGCTGCGGATCGGGGACTACAACGGCACTTCAGGTACAGCCTCAGTGCTAGTGAGTAGTAGGGAAATCCTGAGACTGGTGGGTCTGAAACTGTGAAGGAAATCCCAACACCAAAGCTTACTTGTCTGGAACAACAAAACACAGACCCGTTCTACCATCCTGCAGTCCATCGTGTAAACCAGGCTGATAACTCCCACTAAGGACAGAGGGAATTTTCCACTGGGGATAGATATTAAATATCAGAGGCACTGCTGTTCAAACAACCAGGTCAGTCATCAGAGGTGTCATCTCACTTGGCAATCACTGCAGCTCTCTATTGATGTCGTGCTGGAGGGTGTTTTATCGCCCTCCCATGGTAATGGAAAAAGCCAATATCCTCTACGTCATTTCCTCATGTAGAGGCCAAATTCTGGCCGGTTTTGCAAGGACACTGTCACACCTCCTTGCTCTGTTGATGCAGCAGCAGTAGGCTTTGCCTATCAGAAAACAGTGGATGATGGAGGGAGGGCACAGAGGTCTCTTCCCCAAGAAAGGGGAGAGGGCTACAGCTGCAGCCCCTCTAGCTGGGATAGGCATGCCCAGTGCAAGCTGTCATGATCCAGACAAAACTTCATCACCATGTACTTAGTGAGGAACCCCAACCATATCTAAGATGCCACAGTTTTCCTATGTTATGTGGTAGCTGCCATTGGAAGAGAAGAGACAGGGATCTTGGTTGCGTGCAACCACAGTACTTGCTCTGACCTTAATTCCCAGGGCACAAGGCACCCAACCTATTGCCAAAAATGCCAGTAACAGTGCTGTAGACATGGCTTCCTCCTCTTCCCCACGCAAGCTCTTCTTCCAGCCATCTGACCAAGGAGCTTCTGCTCCACCTTGATCAAAGAGAGCCAAGACTTGCCAGATGGTTCATCATCAAGAGGTTTTCTAGCAAGCCTTTCTTGGCACACAGCTAGCATGGGTCAACTTCATATTTTCTTAGGTACCACCAAGGAGCTCATTAAGAATGTCTCCTGTAAGTGCACCACTCAGTTTTAATAACAACCATATTTCACTTTGAATCTTCCTTCACCAAAAAGCAGCTCTCTTGTTCCTTAGTAAAGAAGGGGTATGAGGTAGGTGGTGTTGGTGCAATAAGACAACACACACCTTCCAAAAGGTCCTTCCCCTTATCCAAAGGGAGAAAAGTAGGACAAGCATCTCAGTTCAGGAGGTGGATGTTCGGCCTCCTCTGGGAGAAAAAGTTCCCTTTGGCTAAGAGGATGGAAGGAGGATGAGAGCATCCTAAAGTTATCTAGCAGAGTCAGGCTTCAGGAGATCAGGGCTACCCAGATCTAGGATTCAATTCATTTCTGAAACACTGAAATTCAGATCCAAAACCATACAGCATTTTATCTGCCAAACCCAAGCAGCCTCTAAGACTTGCTGCGGTCTGTGCTGACCCCAAACCAACAGCAGAGGACCTCAGATTAGCCAATTGTAAACAATTCCAGTTAACATTATTCCCAGACTTCCAACTGCTTGAGCTGTTGACCAACCAGCTACCACACATACCAGAACATACTAATTTCCTTGTGAAAAAAACAGATGACTCAGGCTCCGTCACCCCTAACAACACCTCTCTCCACAGGGGATTCCCTCACCTATCACCAGGGCCGCCCCTTCTCCACCAAGGACAGGGACAACGACGTCGCTGTGACCAACTGCGCCATGTCCTACAAAGGGGCCTGGTGGTATAAGAACTGCCACCGCACCAACCTCAATGGCAAGTACGGAGAGTCCCGGCACAGTCAGGTAAGGGCAGAGCGGGGCTGAAAACCTTTTCAGCATTTCTTCCAGCAGCATGACTAAGCATGACAGCAAGCCCAAGCTAGGGCTAGGGCTGTGTGGTCTGTGCACCAGGGTCAGGAGCATCACTGGGGTGGCCCAACACAAGCTGGAGCAAAAAGAACCACCTTCAAGCCATTTACTCCTGTTCTTTGTGCCTCATGCTGGCTACCATGGTCATTTACCATGGCACCTTGTTAAGTTGTATTTAGAAGAATACACACATATGTACTTGAGCAGTGGGACAAACCCATCAAGCCAGAGCAGCAGAAAAGCATCTTGCTCTCACTGTAACAGGGCCTTTCTTCTGGCTTCTCTATGGTGGTCAACCTTGATTCCTTCCTCTCCCACTCTAGTTTCTTGTTAAGGTCTTTCTTTACCTTTTACCTTTCTCTCCCTCCTGCCAGGGGATTAACTGGTACCATTGGAAAGGCCACGAGTTCTCCATCCCCTTTGTGGAAATGAAGATGCGACCTTACAACCACCGTAACACCTCTGGGAGGAAGCGACGGTCCCTAAGGCTCTGAGCCAGCTGAACTCCCTCCCATCTCCCACCACCTGACCTTTTCTGTCATTTGTTTGTATTTTATAACATGAAAAGGGAAAAAAAAAATTACTACTCGTCTGAGATAGCCCTTCACAAGTGCTAGAGGGAACCACGGCACAAGCAAAGGTCATGGGAAAGAAAGACCTCATTGCTTTGCAACTGTCCCAGAGAAATACCAAATTTCCAGTCTCCCTATCCCAATACTCTGGCCATTAACACAAGAAGAAAGAGAGAGAAAGAGACAGATTTTTAATATTTTTTTAAAAGACTTAGAAAACCCCAGCAAACCCTGTTAGAAACATCTGTCATGGGGCTCATGGCAGAAACCTTCCCCATAGGGATATTGGTGTGGCCATTTCCACTCCAGTCATGGCCAGGGACGCCCATCCCCACCCTGCCTCCTTGTCCCCTCGTGGCAGGGAGGTCCCAAGCTTCATGCCATCCTGTAGACACCAACTCTTCCAGCAGGTAGAGGCCCATCTCTCCTTCTGGCTTGGTCATCCTTCCCCTACACACAAGCACTGTACACATGGAGACAAAGCGAGGATGAGCAAACACAAAGCTCATCTCATCTGCAGTTTTCACAGATCACCCCAGGAGAGCGTAGCAAATACCTGCATATGTAGGCAAACTCTACTCACATGTTGGCCCTACCACAGCCAAAGTCACTCTAATGTACCTGGGGTGCAGGGGAATAAGAGCTGCTCCACCAACCCCAACCTGCATCATCCAATTCTCTGAGCTGAACTCGTCCCACTTCAGGTGCACAACTTCTGCATGGGTTATGCTGAGCCTGATGAAGGAAGGAATCAGATGATTTGGGAGAAAAATCACTACTTGCAGTCTTCAAGTCCAGGGCCCTTTTCTTCTGCTATTTCTACATGCCACCATGCTGTCTCTTGCTGAGGTCGTTGGTCCAAAGCCAAAGAGTCTCAGGAAAGGACCAGCAATTAAAAGAGCTATCACACAACCACAGCCCAGGCTGAAGCTGGCAGCTGGCACAGCCCAGGTGCTCTTGTTCAGAGACCTCCATGCACTTGGAGAAGGATGACGACAGCTGAGACAAGTGCAAGCTGAGAAATGCTTCTTCCCTTCCTTCTTACACACCATCCCTCTTCACCACCATCACAAGAGCAACACAGATCTTAGTGCCTTGGTATTACTATCTCTCTAACAAGAAATCAACATTGTTTCCCCTCCTGGAAAGAAGGCTTAGTCCATTCATATTTTGGACCACTTCAAGGCCCTTGTAAGAATAGATGAGCTCACTCTTCCCATCCTTAACTTCTCCTATCTTAAGGAAGATGGACCCTTTGGACGGCCCTGGCTGCACTCTGTTGTCATTGACACCACCTCCATCACGCTGGAGTCACTTTTCTAATGAGAGCTCTGATGAATGATGGGCATTGTCACTGGACTGGTCTCAGAGAAGGGACTCATCCCCACATCCGAGGACAATGCAGCTGATCGCTGGGTTCACAGCCAAGGGAGCATTACAAATGCTAAACACTGCTTTTTGATTTTATCACACTGAAGCTGCTTTGTCTCAAGAACCATCTTCCAGATGGCAACATAAAGGCATCTTTGCAATGGCTTATAATTCAGACCAGTGTCTCTTTCATGGTCATGCTCCTGGATTTGCTGACATTACTCACCACAACTGCAGAGCTGAAGGAGGGCATTAAGCAGGAAACGTAGCCTCCTTGTCCATGCCACATACTGGCACATGAAGCTGGTGAAGGGTCTGGAGCACAAGTGTGCTGAGTTCACGGCTGAGGGAACTGGGGTTGTTGAGCCTGGAGAAAAGAAGGCTGAGGGGAGACCTTATCACTGTTTACAACTGCCTGAAAGGAGGGTGTAGCAAGGTGGGTGTTTGTCACTTCTCCCAAGTAAGAAGTGATAGGACAAGAGGAAACGGCCTCAAGTTGCACCAAGGGAGGTACAGAAAGGATGTCAGAAAAAATTTATTCACTGAAATGGTCTTAGGCATTGGAACAGGCTACCTAGGGAAGTGGTAGTGTCACCATCCCTGGAGGTGTTTAAAGATCTGGTTTAGTAGGGGACAGGTAGGGTTGGACTCAAAGATCTTAAAGGTCTTTTCCAACCAAACAACTCTATGAAATCATAGCTAACCCCAAGGTCAGGATTAGATACAGGATCCAGCCCTTCACGTGGTCAGCTTACAAGCTGCAGTCCAACCTGGAGGAAGGATGCTGTAGCTCAGCAACATCTCAAATGTAAATGAGGCATCTCTTCCTACTTCCCATGAGCATCAAATCAGAAAACAAGTCAATCAGCTGAGGAACAGGTCAGTCAGAGAGACTGCAGATGATGGGATCTCTTGCAGGATATGGCCAGTGTCACAGATGGCAGCACATCACACCTCCTGATCAACCTGTCCTGTTTTAGGGCCCAAAAGCTGGTGCTGTTTGCTTATCTACCCAGGTGAAAGGAAGAGACACAAGTGGAAACACAAGAGCTCATCATTCCCCGTCAAGTGAGAGGCCAGAAACCTCTCTTTTCAAAAGTATGAGTCAAACAGGAAATCAAAACATGCCAAGCTTTTCCAGGAGGTTCAAAAGAAGATCCTCAAAAAGGCTGATTATTCTCTAAATAGATTTACTGACGTATATCTCTCCCTCTCTGCTCATGTCTGTCATCCCTTTTATAAGTCCTTTAACTGGGATGAGAGGGCTCAGTTGACACAACTCATCGTTGAGTCTGAAGGACACCCTTGGAGATAATATCCAACCTTCCAGTGCCATTATATACCAATGCTGCTCTCTGATCTCACACCTGGTACCAGGATGTTGCCTTTCCATCACCTTGGTGAAATGCAGTTGCTAAAATCTTTTAAAGGAAAGACTTCTACACATCATTTCTCCTGGTGATAACATAACCCAAGCCTAGGTAAACAATCAGCAATGATGACCTGGTCATTTGGGCTACTGTCCCTTGTTTGCATTGTCCATAAACAGCTGCAATTTTCTAGAAATTTCTTTTTTTCATCATTGCCAGATTAATTTTTTTAGACAAAGCTCCTGACAGTAGTTTCAAGCAAATTTGTGCTCAACATTGGTGCTACAGAACAGCCAGCTGATTAAGTCTCTCTCTACCCTCCATCACTGGTTGAGCAAACCATTTTTCAGAATTCATTCTCCAACCAGAGCAAGCTTGGCCCTGTCCCCCATCAGCATAACATGGAGACTGAATGAAGTCTTGGCAACGGGCCTGAAATTCCCAGAAATCCAGCCTGCGTCCCGTGCAAGGCTCATCTCAAAAGACTCTGGCTCCTGCATGTGAAGCATCACTGGACTCTAGTGGCTCCTCTGCCACCCAGCTCATATCACCCAGGCTTCCCTCAGACCCCTAGACAAACTTGAAGCTGTACCCAAACCACACTATCCACTGCAAGATGCTGACTTCCGTAACATCAAGCATGAAGAAGCACATCAGGTCCTTCACCCTGCAGAGTACCACACGTGCCCAGGGCCCCTGCAGCCTTTCAAAGCCACCTCCTATTTCTAACCCCAAAATCCTGGAAGGAAACACCAAGGGACTTTCTCATCTCTTGCCCAATTCCAATTTCTCCCTGTTTCCATTCCTGACAGATCTCCAAGCCCATCTTCCCACCATGCACTGCACGAAAATGTAACCAAAGGGGGAGGGGGGGAAAGGCCTGAAAGAAAAAGCTGCTTTTAGTAAAGTGATCCTTAAGACAGCATTTATAAATGAATAGTTTGGGGAAGGAAAGAGGCCAGGCCCTCCCCAAAGGCAGCTGGGCTTTGGCAGAAGGATGCTGGAAGAGCATCCACACAAAAGTTGGGGAGAAGCCTTTGCTTCTGCTCCTTATCTCTGCATGACTTCACCACGTGCATCTCAAAGCACAGTACCAGCCTAAACACACTCTTGCCCCAATCTCTTCCCTCCTTCCCAAAGCAATCCTTACCCCAGGTGAAACATCAGGGTGCTCAGAGCACAGCTCAGGCCACCTTCATCCCCAAGCGCTGCAGCAGGGGAGGGCTCAGGCAGTGGGATCTCCATGCTGGGGTGGCCCTGGACCTGCCAAAATACTGCAGGAGCCAAAATATCCACCCAGCACATGACCTTCCACACCAGCACATGCCCTTCATCCAGACCCAGAGCCACCTTCCTGGTATGTCCCCACTATCACACTCTGGGGTGATCACACATCCCCTGATAGCCCCCAGCAACACCCACAAGCCTGGACCTTACAGTCACTGCCAGCAAACAGCTCTCACCCCCAAAAAACCTTTAATTCATGCTCACACACACTAATGAAGGGCTCTGTCTCACAGCCAAGTGAGAAGCTCAACCCTGTTTCTGCCAACCAAGCACCCCAGGATGGCCATCAAACCCAACCAAGTCCCTTGGACACCACCAGTACATTCCAGGGTCACTTTCCCCCTTCTTCAAACCTGATGGTACCCAGGTGGTGGTGGCAGCTCCTTGCCCCTTCCAGGGGAGAGGTTTGGGGTAAATGGGAAGGAGAGGTTTCTGGGGAGATGCTGATGCCCAGACCCACCTTGGTACCCAGCCTGCAGCTCTCCAGGTGTCAGTGGTTTCTCAGAAGGATGGCGACACAAAAACATAAACAAACAAAATGCAACCAAATGAGGGAGGAGATAAAAGCAAATAAATGCATAAATAAAATAAATAATATAAATAAATAATATATTAAACAACCCTCCACACCCTGTAATGAAAATGTAGCTCAGCGAATGGGATCGACTCTTGTTAACCATTGTTAACTAGTATTTTTAGTCCTGACCGCTCTTAGGCTATGTATAGTTCCTTTTTTTAATGCATTTTCTATACATTAATAAAAGATACCGAAGGAGTGAGCTGTGTTCTTGTCTGGGAATGGGGTGGGACCAGGGTCCTGGTTCATCCAAGCTTAGCAGCATCACAGCCCTGACCTCATATCAAGCAGGGACACACATCCCTGGTCCCTAATCCTTGTTCATCCCGTGGGAGAAGGACCACAAGGGTTCATTAGCAGGGATTCGCATGCTCTCAACCTCCTGCAAGAGCATGACCTGACCCACTGGAGCTCAGATACTTTTACATCTGAAGCAGTTGGCCACAGAGGTTTGGTTTTTCGATCAGTGGTTGGCAGCTGAGCTGCAAGGTGTCACACAGCTGAGAAAAGCCACCCCAATGAGCCCAGCAGCAGCTGGAAGAGGGCACGCTCCTCGCTTGCAAAGCACATCGAGAAACACAGACCAGGAGGAATAGAGAAGTTGAGAGACAAAGCACATCCAATGGGATTAAAAAAAAAAACAAAAAACAAAGAGAGAAAATTTTGGGGGTATGCTAGCACTGGTGCAAGCTGCCCAAGGAGGTGGTGTCATCTCCATCCTTGGAGGTGTTCAAGACCAAGCCTTGAGCAACCTTATCCAACCCCAGGGCTGCCTTGAGCAGCAGGTTGGACCAGAGGCTCCCAAGGTCCCTTCTGCCCTAGTTATCTTGTTAAAATAAATAGAGTGACCACAAGGTCGGGTCAGCACGACCAGTCCTTTAACCCCAGTAAGGCAGGGAGCTGCGCTTTGGCCTCAGCCCAGGATTAGATGTTTTGGTAATAAATTTAGCAGCTCCTATGAGCTAGAGAGGCTCAGGGCTCTACAGCTTGCAGCCAGAGAAAACAAAACCACAGTGTAACTGCTCAGGAGTGGAGCAAAACATCCCCAAAGTCTGCAGTTAAAGCTGTTCCCCTGATTTAAACAGCAATCTGTTCCCACCACGAAGGATACGCCACTGCAAACCAAGTTGTAAGGCTATTTCCAGAAGAACATGCTCCCAGTGGAAAACAAAACAGAAAAAAAACCCCAAACCACCCAAGCAACACTGATGCAGCAAAAATCTCTGGGACAAGTCTGAATTTCAGAGGATTTTGAAAGCCTCTCGTTTCGCACGCAGGCTTTATTTAGACCTCCTTGTCTTAAGTTTTCATGTTTGACACGTAGCCAGGCAAGATGAGAACGTCTGAAAGAAGCTCTTCCTCCAAACCACTTCAATATTTTCTAAATTCAATTTCAGAGAGACTAAACAGGGGAATTCTCTTTGCAACAGCTTCTCAACTTCTCTTTCTTGCTCTGATTCAAGAGGAAAAAATAAAAAATAAAAAAAGGAAGGATGTTGTGAGCACGGGGATCCCCCACCTCAGCCAGGACCACTAGCACAGCAAAAAGCCAAGCCTGAAGCCTGATAGACTCCACTGTTTGGATTAAACGACCTTTTTCATGTCTGAACAGGGTAAATGCCATGGAAATCCCTCAGGCAAGCCCAGGGGTCACCCCTGAGTGTGGAGGAGCTGAAGGATGGAGATGGGTTTGGGATGGAGAGGAAGGGTTGCCTGCACCAGTGCTTGTCATCCCAGTCTCGCTTGTTGACCCAACATGACCGGTGTCATTGATGGTCCCTTAGAGAAGGGCAATGCTCTCCACTGTACCCTCTGTTCAGCACGGGGTCAAGTGAGGCTCCCATGACCTCTGATCCCTGCAGAGCACCCCACAAAAATCTCACCTGGAGGAAAGGTGGTCTTCCCATTGTAATAACCAGACATCAGAGGTGGGCACACATCACTTAGAGGTTGGTACATCCAGACCATAACCCACCTCCTAAAATCAGAGCCATGCCCACCTCCACGCTTCAGACAGGATAAGAAGGGGGTGAGGGCTGGCACAAGCACTTTCCTAAATGCCCCAAGCTTTGACTTAAGCCAGAGAGGTGTTTTGCCCCACCATACCAACCCCTGGGGAGCTTCTGCCCCATAACCCATCACAGGCGCCCACCACCCTCATCGCTCTGGCCCTCTCTGCCTTTGCACATCTGAAAGCCATCTGTATACTCCAGACACAGCCCCACAGTGGTGGAATCTCACATTTCCAGTCTCTCCAAGGAGCACACCTCCCCGGGCAGCCATGCTCCTCTTGGGTCACCTCCACCCACCCCCAGCCCCCCCCCTCCATCTGCACTTTGTACGGAGATATTTCATCACAGCCCTCTTACCAAAGTCCCCTTCTTGCATGAGTGATGCTCAGGAACTTTGTCCCACCAGCAAACATCAGGAGGGATGTACAAAGGTCCTCAGCAAGGGCGTTGGGCATCCATCCCAAACCTGGAGCTTGAGCAACACATTCCCAGCAACACACTCTGCAACCTCAGCCCAAAAAGACACAAGGGAAATGCTCACCCAGGAGCAAGCACCACGGGAGGGGGTGCAATGTCTGCAGGAGCAAGGCTGGAGCAGGCTGATGATGGGGCATCCTCATCCCATGAATCCACAGCTGCTTTGTGCCTTGCGGGATGTGATTTTTATTGCACCATCTTTAACATTCTTGGGTTTTAATTTCCCCTCATCATCCTGGAAGTGCTCATCACCCCTTTAAAAACACCCATTTCCATTTTTATATTTTCAGCTCCTGTGGCTACGAGCTCTAAAGCTTAATTATGTAGAGTGTAAAAAAAAATAAATTATCTCTTCTAATCAAATCTAAATGCCAGGCTTTTAAATTTCATTGATTTTCCCCCTCTCCCTGGGATGAGGAGTGCTGTGAATAGCAGCCCACAGGCTTATTCCCCCTTCCCCACACTACAGCCACAGCCTCACCATGCAGAGATTTTTCTAGGCCAGCTCGGATGAGGCTTTGAGCAACCTGGTCTAGTGGAAGGTGTCCCTGCTGATGGCAGGGGGGTTGGAACTGGATGAGCTTTAAGGTTCCTTCCAACCCAAACCATTCTGTGATTCTGCTTCCAACCTGTTTCAGCAATTTTCCTCACCAAACCCCCCCGTATTATATATGTTATATCTGAGGCAAGATCCTAACTGTCATTAGGGATTTTCTCATAGCAGCGCTTTCAGTCTCCCCACAAAAATGATCTGAGGGCTGGAGCGGCTCTGCTGTGAGGACAGGCTGAGAGAGTTGGGGCTGTTCACTCTGGAGAAGAAAAGGTTCTGGGGAGACCTTATTGTGGCCTTTCAATACTTGAAGGGGGCCCATAAGAAAGATGGGGACAGGTTTTTCATCAGGGCCTGTAGTGACAGGACAAGGGGTGATGGTTTTAAACTAAAAGAGGAGAGATTCAGACTAGAGGTAAGGAATAAATTGTTTACACTGAGGGTGGTGAAACCCTGGCCCAGGTTGCCCAGAGAGGTGGTTGGTTAGAAGCTCCATCCCTGGAAACATTCAAGGTCAGGTTGGCCGGGGCTCTAAGCAACCAGATGTGGTTGAAGATGTCCCTGCTCACTGCAGATGGGTTGGACTGGATGGCCTTGAAAGGTCCCTTCCACCACAAACTATTCCATGAATCTATTTCAGATTGCTTTCCACTGTCCACAGGGATGCTGGGGGTGTGCAGCCCCCCTATAGCATGCACCATGCAATGTATAAGCACACTTATCCCAGCAGCATGTCTAGTCCTCTTGGTCCCACCCAGGTTATCTCCCCAGTGTTATTCCTCCAGAGTCACTGGGGCCTGGTGTGGATGCTGGAGCGGAGTGCACCGGGATGCTGATGGGAACACAAACCCCCTCTGTTCACCACAATGGTCCCTTGTCCCCACACTGTCCCCTGCGTTTGGTGCCATCACAGTAACAGAGGGGTTTGAAGGAAGTAACTCTGCAAATGTTTACAAGAAAAACCTTCCCAAAAAGTGAGAGAAGGAAGGAGTGAGGTGGGAAACCCTCCCTGTAAGAACTTCAGGAGAAGGCAGGAGAGGAGCAGCAAGGGGACAGGGCTGGAGGAGCAGTACCAGCAGCCAGCATCCCCCTGCTCCTGGGGACAGGCTCTGGCCCTCCTCCCAGTCCCACATCCCCTGCTGCACTCCAGTCATGCCGAAAGCAGCCAGCATCTGCCTGTTCACTCTCTCGGACCAGTTCCTCATATGAGACCCAAGGCCACCTCTCCCCCTGCCTGAGAGGGACTTTGCCCCTCCAAATAAAGGAACCTGCTGTCCCTCACAGGGGGCAGAAAGAGGCAAAACAGCCCCAGGAGAGAGGCTTTCAGAGTGTTTTTCTTCTTTCATCCACCCCGATTTGCATTTTGCTCTCAGTTCCCTCCCTGGTAGTGGGTGAACCCCCACCAGCCAACCTGCCCAAGCCCCAGGGCCCAGCTGCATCCTCCCCACCAAGCACCCGTTAGCAAATGAGATGAGGAGGAGGAAGACTTTGAACTGTGAAGAGCAAAGGTCAAATAATCCCCATCCCCTGGCAGGAGCTAAACCCCGAGAGCAGCACAAAACATTCCTGCACAATGGCACACCTTGGCTACCTGCTCCGGTGGCAAGAGCCAAAAATCCTTATGTGGCCCAAGGCCAAGGGATATCAGCTCACCAGAGATCTCTGGGAAGCGGCTTTGTGAGGGGAAGGGATAATAAAAACATTTAAAAAAATAAAAATAATAATTTGGCAGCCACTTATCATTAAAGAAACGAGATTGGATCTCCCATCACCTCGGCTGGATGCAAGGGGAAGCTGAGGGACGGCCGCTGGTTGCTCCTCAGCATTGTGGGGCTGAGCCAAAGGAAGGACCGTGATGGAGGGGACAGTTGGCACAACTGGTTTGTCACCCAAAAAGTAACCTTGGCAGATCAGACCCACCACCCACCCAGTGTGTGAAACCCCAGGAATGACTGCTTCAGGAGGAGGCACGAGCACATACTGGGGACACATCCTGCTCTGCAGCATCTCTGATCCCTCTGCCATGGTTCACACCTCCCACAAACCCAGCCATCGAGACACTGCCAGTGACCTCCTTCCATGCTGAGGGAAGGGGCATCTCAATTCACCAATGAGTTTTTCATCCCCTGGCCTTCCCCTAACTAATCCTTGAGCCCTTCCTAAACGGGAAGGCACCGCCTCACACTGCCAGGACTTGCCCAGCCCCATCACATCTCCTTTCCCCTCACACACCGCCAGTGCTGCCCATAGGATTTCCTCAGGAAGGAGTTCCTGAAGGCTGACACACACAAAACAATCAGCAGCTCTAAACCAACAAAAAGCCCTGCTGCTTTCCTCCCAAACCCCACAGCACACACCGAAACCCACCCCGAGCTGCCTCCCTTGCTCACTCTCACCCCCTTGGGTGTGGAGACACACACCCTCCCTCCTTCCCAAACACCCTTGGGTCCCCATACCCTGTCTTTGCTCAACATAAGCACTGAAAGGGACTTAAGGATGCACCTCACTCCTCACCTCAGCCCCTTCTTTCCCCTAACCACCAGGGAGGGGTTCTCTAGCAGATCCAGATCCACCTCAGCAAGCCCAGCTGCACCCAAAGCCTCCTGTGTGATGGGTGGAGAAGAGGCACCCCCTAAAAAACTCCCCAGTTTTGGGTTACTTCCCCTGAGAGCTGCCTTTCCCCCATTGCTGCTCATGTGGGACTGAACCCCAAGTGCTTCAGGCAGCCCCCAAATCATTATATCAGCACTGGGACACCTGAGCCCAACTCACCCCTGGGGTTCTCCCCTTCCCAGAGGGGACAGAGCCTGGTGAGCACCCACAGAGGGAGAGGAGAGAGCAGTGGGGAGCCTCCCAGCCCCAACGCCCCCAGCTCAGTGTTTATCCTCTCCCTCCCCCAGAGTCACTAGCCTGTCCCATCTCATCTCATCCCATCCCATCCTATCCTACTCCTGCCTCTCCCATTCTCCTCCAGAGCCAGAAAGCCTATAGCTGCCCTTAAAGTAAATACCAAGGGCTGCTATTTTTATCCAGCCCACAACCAGCCCTGCTTTATTTTTGGTGTTTAAACTGCAGGCTTTTTTTTTTTTTTTTTGTGGGAGGGGGAGGAGGAAAAAGCAGAAGCACAGGGGAAAAATGAGAGGAATGTTCCTCCAGGAGCAGAGTTTTCCATTGCTTACTTTAGACTGGGTCACTGTCTGCAAACAGAAATCACAACCGAAGAGCAGAGCAAGCAGCCAAGGGAAGAAAGGTGTGATCACATCTACAGTCACACCACATCTCCTCCCAACCCAGCATGCTGAGAAAAACCCAAACATACCAGTCCTGGGTGCCAGCTGGGTGTTATCAAGGCAGGAGTGAAGCTCCCAGCTGTGTAATGGGGCAAACTGGTAAATGAATTCAGCTGAACCCAATAAAACAAGGGGGAAACAGCAAGGTGGGTCTATTTCAGTGTAAAATTAGGAGTGTTTTCCAACTAAAATTAGAGGTTGAGGAGACCTTTGAGGAAATGGAAGTTATTAGGGGGGCTTTTCTGCACAGGAAAGGCTTTGATCTCACAGGGAAATAAGGAGTTTGGGAAGGATGGATGGAAAACAGGGGTTGGAGGTGGGATTTGATTTCCAGCTGGTCCCAGGCCTGGGCTCAGACTGACATTCCATGATGTGGCAGGAGCTCGTCTCAGTTCCTCAGCTTGAGGTGCACCAGTAAGCAGAGAGATGTGTAATCTGGAG
>NW_010289102.1:0-2501 GCF_000700745.2 Antrostomus carolinensis | reverse complement strand
TCGCCGGCTGAGTCATGGCTTCCTCTCACCCATTACAGTTTCTGAAAAACAAAGCTCAATCCCACAGAGCCTAGATACGCCGGATGCCAAACAAAACTAGGAGGTGGCAGGTTCAACGTCCCCCTGAAAAAAGTACGGTTTTTTTGATGTCACATATCAAGGAGCTGTGGAACTCCTTGCTGCAGGAGGCATCCACAGGGTCAAGCATCAAATAAGGTTTATAGTCTTTCAAAGCATCTGGTACAGACCACGATGGGGAAGAGGATGATAATCTGGCTGATTATATTTGTATATTCTTGCATTAATTCTAACTTTAAGTCTACCCGATCCTTCCCAACTCCAATTAATGGTATCGCTATACCCAATGCCATCAAGACTCTCCTTCAGATGTAGCAGCACCACCAGAGGCTTAAACACTGAGGTTGGCTTTATCAGTGCCCACCAGCTCTGCCACTTTGTCACAACATTCCCATCTGAAGCCAAGCGGGTACCAAGGCACCGTGCTCAGAGGGGCCCCCAAAAAGCCGAGGAAGGTGCCCAGACCAGCAGCTCCTCCCTCAGCGAGGCCTTTGCCAAATTACATCAGTGACAAGAAAACACTGAGCTGTTTGCCCAGGGAACAAAGCAAATGTTCCAGTTGCCACCACGATGGCAGCACTTCCAGGGACAGGCAGGGCTCTTGTCCCCTTTGACCTTGGAGCCAAACACCCCCAAGCCACCTTTGCCCTTAGGGACCTCTAATAATATTTCCAGACAATCCTATTAGGGATGTTTCAAAGGTGACATTACACTATCTAGTGCTGTAGGGTGGCTGGGTGTCCCCCAGGTGACTGCCAGCACCCAGGTGGCTTCCTCTGCATGCCTTTGGAAGGGAATTTTTGTAGGGTGGTGTGCGGGAGTTGGCACCCACAAATGAGGGGATTGCTGTAGCTCAGCGAGTGGAGTGAGCTGGGATGGGGTGAGCTGGAATGAGGTGAGCTGGGAAGAGGTGAGCTTGGGAAGAGGTGAGCCATGAATATGGTGTAAAGGCCAAGGATCTCCATCCTGTAGCATTAACACCAAGGAAAACTTTCCTAATGTTAACAAGCAGCAAATCTTTAGGTAAAAAGGGTTTGGTCCTTCCCACAGACATAAACACCTCTCGAAAGGCTACTGGCAGGCCCTTAGCAAAAGCTGTAGCCTGCAACGTGTGTTTCTTGGGGTCTCTCACCCCTCCGGCCACAGTGCTGAGAGCACGGGACTGTTTTCCAGCAGCCTGGAAGGGTGGGGCAGCCCCAGCCACCCCAGCATGACCAGTTAGTACCAAGGCTGAAGGAGAAAATCAAAGCCACCAGCTCTGGAGCACAGAGAAGGGTGAGCATGAGGGTTTTGCAATACAAAAGGATTCAAAGTGGCTGGAAAAATTCCAGCAAAACATTTTTCTAGTCACAGCTTGCACAGCTGTCAACATTGCAACACTGCACGGAGACTGTTCCTGGATGGGAAAGCAACTGGGATCTGGTGATTGCTGGATATCCCTCATACAGAGATAAGAGGGAGAGAAAGCAGCAAGTGAACATTGTGGGTGGCAATCCAAATGGAACTGGCATCAAAATTTGAAAGGATCAACCCTCTGCGTGACCTGGGGTGCTTTCCTCAAGTCGAAACAGCATCTATTATCTCCATGGTTGCATGGCACCAGTAATGCTGCTGGGTGCAGAGGAGAGCAGCCCCCTGGGGTGTCCCCTCCTCAGGATGCTTGGTCCCCACCACGGGGATGCTTGGTGCATTCCTATGGGGATGCTCAGTCCTCTCCAATGGAGATGCTTGGTCCCCACCGTGGGGATGCTTGGTCCCTTTCCATGGGGATGTTCAGCCACCTCCATGGGGATGCTTAATCCCTTCCCATGGGGATGCTCAGTCCCCTCTGTGGGGATGCTTGGTCACCTCCATGGGGATGCTCGGTCCTCTCCAATGGAGATGCTTAGTCCCCACCGTGGGGATGCTTTGTCCCTTTCCATGGGGATGATCAGTCACCTCCATGGGGATGCTCAGTCCTCTCCAATGGAGATGTTTAGTCCCCACCGTGGGGATGCTTGATCCCCTCCATGGCGATGCTCAGTCCCTTCCCATGGGGATGTCTGGTACCCACCACGAGGATGCTCCGTCCTCTCCCACTCAGCCGCAGTGTCCCCTTCCCAGGGACCAAGCACGCCATCAGGATGGCACACTGGTGACAGGTCGCTGTTTTTCGGGTGACAGAGCTCTGTCCTGTTCTCCACAACCCCCAACGAGCAGAGCAGCACCGCCACCCTCCAAAAACCGCTCTGGGGAACCCTCCGCTGCTCCGGAGCCCGGGGAGGGAGCACACCGTGTCCCCTCCGTCTTCCCGGAAACTTTTGTCCCGTTTCAGTCCCGGTTTGTACCTCCTCCTGCCCCGGCCCTTCCCCTGCGGCCGGCCCAGCCCCGGGGTCCCCCCTTTCCCTCCCCGGCAGCCTTTGGGGGTTGTGTTTGGGGAGGAC
>NW_010289101.1:23224-25028 GCF_000700745.2 Antrostomus carolinensis | reverse complement strand
CCATAGGAGGATGATTGGGGGTCCCATGTGATGATGATGGGGGTCCCATGGGATGATGGGGGGTCCCATGGGATGATGGTTGGGAGTCCCATAGGATGATGATTGGGGGTCCCATGGGATGATGATGGGGGTCCCGTGGGATGATTGGGGGGGTCCCATGGGATGATGATGAGGATCCCGTGGGATGATTGGGGATCCCATGGGATGATGGGGTGTCCCATGGGATGATTTGGGGTCGCATGGGACGATGGGGGATCCCAGGAGCACCACAGCCACAGCCTGTCACTGTGGTTTGCCATCACCAGTATAAATACAGTTCTTGGGGTTCCCACTAACCCCCCCCTCGGCATGAAATGCTGATAAAATCTCCACCAGTTGTTTGTTTCGGGTTTTTTTTCCCTCCCTAAATCCATTAAAACAGAAACAAACCACCCAGTCCAGGTCAGCTGCTGCTCTCCACACCCCAGACACAGGGCTCAGCAATTTTGTGACCTCCCCCGTGCTCCATCTCCCCCCTCCCCGGGGAAGAACAACTGTTTGTTTCCACATCATCTTTTCTCCACACTGATATTTTTCTCCTCTCTGCTGGTGGGTGAGGACCCAGCTGCACCCAACCAGGGTAGTGATGGGGCAAGATCCTCCATCCAGAGCACAACAGGACTGGGACCTCCCCCCAGCCTTCCTGCTGCAAGGGGGGGGGCTCAGTCTCCATGGGAACCCCGCCAGCCAGCCCCAAAGCCAAAATGCAAGGATGCAGGGCACCCCAGTTGCACTGGTGGGGACACAGAGCTGGGTGCTGGGGTGGGCACAGGCAGCACCAGCACAGGTGAAGCCACATCTGGCCCCTGCCAGCCCCCAGGATTCCCAAAAAATAGCCCATCCCAGTGTGGAGAGCGCAGTGCTGCCCACACACTCTTCCCAACTGGAAACAGGCAGCTCTGCTCCCACAGCGCCCAGTTCCTGGGTGAAATGACCAAAGAGGGAGCAGCACCAGGGACCACCTGCCAGGTGTCCCATCAGCCACACCACGCCAAGTCCCAGTGTTGTATGTTGGGTTAAATCCTAAATTATTGATGGAATCTGTGGGCTTTGTTTTGAGATAAGGATGTGAAGAGATAAGGTCTGGAGATCTTGAGTTAGGAAGCAAGAAAATATCTGAAACCAACAGCTCTTTAGCTGAGATGTGAGGAAGAAATTCTTTGGTGTGAGGGTGGTGAGACACTGTCCCAGGTTGGCCAGAGAATCTGTGGCTGCTCCTCCCTGGAAGTGTTGAAGGCCAGGTTGGATGAGGCTTTGAGCAACCTGGTCTAGTGGAAGGTGTCCCTGCTGATGACAGGGGGGTTGGGACTGGATGAGCTTTAAGGTCCCTTCCAACCCAAACCAGTCTGGGGTTCCATGATCCTTGACTAGTCAGTCAAGTTCTCCAAAAAGCATTTAGCCCATCAGCAAAGACTGATAAAGTGACCTTTGGGTGAATTAACCTCCTTAGGATGGTAAAACCAAAAGCTAGAGGAGAAAAAGCCCCTGACTCACATAACCCCACCCCTCACTGGGCATGTGGAGGGAATTTTAAAAGTACTTTTCTTTTAAACCAACATCAAAAGGGAACAAGCCCATGACTCTGTCGGGCGTTAACATCAGGTCCGTTATGAACTACGGACCCTGATGGCACCCAGGGGTCCTGGCTGTGTGGAAAACCACCCAGCACCCAGATTTGTGCAATTTTGGAAGAAATCAATAATCTCCACCGAGTTTTTGTTGCACACCAGGTAACGGATCCCAGTTTTTGTCACTCAACACCACC
>NW_010289101.1:22676-23051 GCF_000700745.2 Antrostomus carolinensis | reverse complement strand
CCCCGCCATGCTCCCCTCCCGCATCGTCCCCTCCACACTCTGCTGTCACAGGTCCCCCAGGGTGAGCAGCACATGGACCCATCCCTATACCCACCCCATGGGGACACCCATGGTGACAATACAGGGAAAACCAAGCACAGCACCCAGAGGTGTTTTCCAAAAACCAAGAAACTTCCCCAAAACCAACAGCACCGTGGGACACACACCCCCCTTCCACCCCATAACGACAGGGAAGCTCAAAGGGCAGCTCTGCCCCCAAACTTCCTCTCCCACCCCATGCTCAGCATCCAGCGCCACATTCCCAACCTCCTGCCACCGGGATTCACCTGCGGGAGACAGGCCATGTACCAGGGGGATCGTGGCAGAGGGAGGAGG
>NW_010289101.1:21329-22468 GCF_000700745.2 Antrostomus carolinensis | reverse complement strand
CCAAGCCACTGCCGAGGTGGTAAGCACAGTCTGGCACCGTCACCTGAGCAGGGACAGGGTGTGGGATGGCACGAGGTGACCACGCAGCAGCGGTCAGTGCCACCACGTGCTCCCCCTTTTTTGGTCATGGCACACCGCGGGCTCCTGCCAGCACTGGGCTGTAGCCATTGTGGCAAAGGGAGCCCACGGCCAACGGCTCCAGGTTCTCTGTGCCCACAGGATGCTCCTGCCCCAAGTCACCGCGCAAGCGAGACAGGGTGACAGCGAGAACAGGCTCCTGCCATCGCTGCTCTGAGTTGACTCACAGTTTTGGGGGAGAAAGAGCTTCTTTGGTGCTCCAAGAGGCTCCCTGGGAGGGGACAGGAATGGAAGGACCCCAGCAGGGACGTGGACAGCAGGATTTCCAACCCCAAAGGGAGCAGGGAGCGCAGCCTGGCCAGCCCCAGCGCTTCAGGGTGACCTTTGAAGGTGCATTTTTATCACCCCTGCTCAGCGGCTTGGTCTATTTTTTTGCGGGAAGCAATCCCCCAAGGTGCTGCCGTTAACCCTCACCTCCCCACCACAGTATCACCTCCTGCTTCTGCTGACGGGGAAACTGAGGCACGGAGGTGATGCTCTGACCCACACCAGCCAGGTAACCTGCTCCCAGGC
This sequence comes from Antrostomus carolinensis, assembly GCF_000700745.2. NCBI lineage: Eukaryota > Metazoa > Chordata > Aves > Caprimulgiformes > Caprimulgidae > Antrostomus > Antrostomus carolinensis. The sequence goes on along the minus strand of NW_010289101.1, from coordinate 21,817 downwards.
TCCAGCCAGCACAGGGCAGGCAGAGGGTCTCGATGGAGACATTGGGGGAAGGAATTAATCCCCCAGGAGTGGGAAGATGTCTCTGCCAAGCAGCGAGCACACCCCCTGCACTGGTGCCAGTGCTTAGTCAGGTGTTTGAAAATCATTCCCGATAAAATGAGGTTAAACAAACACCATCGCAGGCGCCTGGCAGAGCGGGTTTGCCCCTCGGAACCGTGCTCCTGCCAAAATCCAGACGGGAGGTTGTTCCTGAGCTGTGCTGGGGGGCGAGAGCAGTGCCAGGGCTCAGCCCCACTGACGCACGGAGCCCACATGCGAACGCAACCCCCTTGGCACAAGCTGTCCCTGCTGCAAACCCAGCTCGACCTGCTCTGGAAAGCAAACCCAGCTGCCAGCGAGGAACACAACAGGCTCCCCAGATCCCTCCCTGCCTCAGCGTCCTGGTGTGAGCTGGGCCAGAGCTGGTTCTGTTCAGCAGCTGGAACAGC
>NW_010289101.1:238-21292 GCF_000700745.2 Antrostomus carolinensis | reverse complement strand
TGTTTGGGTCCCTGGCAGGGACCCCGCTGCACCCCCAGCAGCTGCATTAACCCAGTACAGAAAAGCCAGAGGTTTGATGAACCCAGAGCCCCAAGAGCTGCAGAGCAGCTTCCCCATCCCACAGCCCCACACCAGCTCCTGCCCATTTGAGTGATAAACACCAATAAAATAAGGTGAAAGAAGGAAAAACAAAAAAACCCAACAAAACCCACCCCCCGACCACGGGTGACCCGAGACAGCAGCACTGATAACAACCTGGTGCTGCTGGACATCCCGCGCATGGCAAAGTCCAACCCATGGGAGTCTCAGCACAAACAACTTGGGTTTTGCCCGGTAACAACCTCCTCCAGCTCCGGTCCCGAGCTCCTGCCAGGGAAGCTGGTGTCAGCACCTCGGTGACGCCAGGCCGGTGGCACAGCCAAAGCCTGGCATGTCACAGCACCAGCCTTTGCATGGAGAGAGGACAGAGCTTCAAATGCCACCAGGTCCACTGCTCCCTGTCCCCTTCCCACTGCACCGCAGCCCACAAATACCCCATGCTATTTTCAAGGGTGTTTGGCAAGCCTGGCTCTGCACCATGGGGTGTGGGGGTCTGGGTGGCTTTGGCCACCCCAAGGTGTCTGCTTCTCTATTTGTACTTGTGTCATTTGAGAGATGGACAAGGAGATGTGGTGGGGCAGTTGGGAAGCTTTTGCTGTGAGTTCAGCCTTTCAGAAACATCTGCAGCTGGGTTTGATAAACTCAGAAGAGACTTTTCTGATGGCTTGGTTCAACCATTCGAGGAAAATTGGGCAAAACCAAAATGCATCCCTCATTTGGGCTGAAAACTCAGCACCTCCCCGCATAACCCGTGTGATGGAGAGCAGTGCCTGGCCTCAGTCTCCCACCCAGCCTTATTCTGGTTCTCATTGTGAGCTCTTGCAGGCGGGAGCAGTCCCTCCCTAAGCTCATCTGTCATCTGGTCCAGTGGGGACCAGCTCTGGCTTTGACCTTCTGGGTGCTGCTGTCGTAATTTTTCAAACGATGTAAAGCAAAGGACTGAACGAACAGAATGAATTAGAATATCATATTTGTTTATTGACTGTTACTAGCACCGTATTAGGTCAAAATAAATGGGTTTGATGTAATAGGGTGCTAGTAACAGGGTGCCATTGTGGGGGTCTGGTTGGCTCTGGCCACCCTGAGGTGTCTGCTTCTCTATTCACACTTGTGTCATTTGTGAGGAACAATTTGGGGGTTTAATTGCATCTGATCCAAGGTCCGGGTGGCGCCTGCTCCAAGGGGGACCCAGCCTCACGCTCCCCTGGGGTCAGAGATGCTGTTTCAGCCCCTGTCACCCTAGTCCAGCTCCATCACCTGCTCCTCTGGCCCTGTCACACCCCACAGAGAAGCCCAGAGCTGCTTTAAATGGGGCAAGAGCCTGGTCCCTGGCCAGCACCGGCGCTGTGGGACCATGAGCTCTGGGTTTGCTCTGGCTGAACACATCAGCCCGGAAATAAAAACCCATCTCTTACTTCGCAGAAGCAAATGCAATGAGGTGTAAGCAAAGCAGAGGGGGGGCTGCCTCTCTCCCCCTCTCTCTGCCCCCCAAAAAGATCTGGATGGAATGAGACAGGCTGAGCTAGGCCTGGGGACCCCAGGGCTGTGGGTCTGCATCAGGCTGTGGTCCAGCTGGAGACGCTGCCAAATATTTAATATAAAAATAGCTCATCAGGAGACACCACGGGCTCTGCCAGAAGGACATTTGCCCCGGAGTGGGCAGGGCTGGCCAGTGCCACGGCCCCTGGGTACAGAGCTGGGGCTGGGGGGGCCAAGCACAGCCAGGGGGGTCACAGAGCTGGGCAGTGCACTCACCTGGCAATAAGGAGCAGGATGTGACCCCCCATATGCTCCTCTGCCCGGCGGATCAGAGGCAGCCCCCACCTCACCTACAGCCTCAGCATTTTCCTGGCCTCTTTGCAACACTCCTGCCCACGCAGCAGCCTCAGGCTCCCAGCAGCATCTCCGGTCACTGACAGCAGCCTGGCAAGCAGAGGTGACCTGCCACCACCTCAGAGGTGCCAGGGGCTTGTACCCTCCTATGTCGTGTGCCAAAAACGGGGGACACCAGGCAGTGCCAAAGCAGCTTCAGCACCTCGAGTCCTTTCATCCCACAAGCCTCACCCACAGACACTTGAGGTCTCACCTTTTGTCCCAGTTTGAGCTCAGCAGTGTTGGTTCTTCAAGGAAATACTACTGTGGAAGGTTTCTCTACGCCAGTTAAATCACTGGGGTTTCCACAGCAGCGTTGCAACCAGGCTCAGTACAATATTCATCAGAAACAGGGTGGCAAAGAAGAGGCAAAATTTCCTCAAGAGAGGAACCCAAGAGCTGAACCCAAACACCCTGTTTCCACAAACACCAGTCACGGGAGACACCCAGGCTCAGTAATTATTCCGGGATGGGCAGTGCCCCAGTTATCAAAGCACTGACTGCACAGGTCTGGTGCTGCAGTTTAACAGTGTGCTGCAAGAAAGTTCAACGGGAAGGACAGACAGATTGCTCAAGATAAGTCACCTCAGAGCAAAGAGCAAGGTTGGCTGGGGACAGAAGTTGCTTTGTTCAGATTTTCCAAAACATCAGGCTGGTGGTTTTGGTCAGTCCGGATCCTGAGACATGGAGGTGCTGAAGCGTGTCCAGAGAAGGGCAACGGAGCTGGGGAAGGGTCTGGAGCACAAGTGTGCTGAGTTCCCAGCTGAGGGAACTGGGGTTGTTGAGCCTGGAGAAGAGAAGGCTCTGGGGAGACCTTTTAGTGGCCTCCCAGTACCTGAAGGGGCTCCAGGAAGGCTGGGGAGGGACTTTGGACAAGGGCAGGGAGTGACAGAACAAGGGGTGATGGCTTGAAAGTGGCAGAAGGGAGATGGAGATGAGATGTGAGGAAGAAATTCTTTGGTGTGAGGGTGGTGAGACAGTGTCCCAGGTTGGGCAGAGAAGCTGTGGCTGCTCCTCCCTGGAAGTGTTGAAGGCCAGGTTGGATGAGGCTTTGAGCAACCTGGTCTAGTGGAAGGTGTCCCTGCTGATGGCAGGGGGGTTGGGACTGGATCCGCTTTAAGGTCCCTTCCAACCCAAACCAGTCTGGGATTCTATGAAAACCCTGCCCAGCACACACCATCAGCCTCTGCTTTCACAGGCACGAGAGGTTGGAAGAATAACAAAGATTGGAAGAATATTTCATAGAAACTGTTTTTCTTCCCTGCATTTAACTATGAATTTGGGTATTTGTCACAACTACTGATTCCCAGGAAAATGGCCATTTTCCATGTGTAACTTTGAAAAATATAATATGGGAAGCTGAGCTGGCAAAGCTGTTGTGTGTTCCAGCAGAGCTGGGGGTTGCCTTTTCCCAGGCTGCACCACAGGCAGAGCGCTGGGAGCAGAGGTTGAAGGATCCAGCAGCTCCTCTGCCCGGGGAGAGGAAAGCACGGCGTGCCGCAGCGCTGCTCCGCTCACCCACAGCAGGGGAGGAGAGGACAACACAATCAACTACAACCCCCACCGGGACATTTCCAAATGGAAATCTCCAGAGAGTTCTCCATTCTCAATTTTCTGCTGGAAAATGTGAAGCTTTAGGGGGAAAAATAAATAAATTAATTTAAAAAAAATCACTTGTTTTTCCTCCAGACTCATGGCTGGGATGAGGGGAAAACTTCAGAGACAGAAATGGTGTTTACTGACCTCTGATCTTAAAGAAAAATTTAAAAAGAATTCACTTATCCTCTTGGCTTTTTCTTTTCCTACCAAGACCGTCTGGATTCTGTGCTCAGGTAGTTGGGGAAGAAAATAAGAGATCCTGTGGGATACAGGCAGATGGGTCCTGGGAAGCTGGATGTAACCAAGGAACGAGGATCTTAGCAACAGGCTGGATTGGGAGGAGTTAAAGATAGAAACAAAAGTAGAAGCAGAGCAAACAATCAAAAAATGCCATTTCCTTCCCAAACGCACCAGACCCTGAAGCAGCACAACTGACACTTCAACCAGAGGGAGATAAATCAGTTCCAGGCAGGGAAGGATCCTTGGGTTACCTATTTTTTTTCTTTAAGGAAAACAGAAAGTCTCAGAGACAGAGGAAGATTTTTGAAAACACTTTTACAGTTGCCAAAGAGTTTTGTACAAATCAAAAGCATCCCTTTGAAAATCTCCATTATTACAAACATACAAAGAAACGATGTTATTACTACAAATCATCAGCTACTCAACTGCATGATCGATTTATCACAATTAAAAAAAACAACCCCCAACCCCATAATAGTATATACAGGGCTTTCCTCCCTCTAGTTATTTCTGTATCTCGAGGGAAGCAAAATAAAAAGCAAAGCCCCCATTTAAAAAAAAAAAAAACACCCCACCAATGCACCTCATTTTCTAAAAACGTGTGAAGTATAAAATTAGGTGAGTACTCTCCTGCTGTCACACTCTGGCAGAGTGTGACAAGTTTGGGTTTTTGTTTTTTCTTCTCTTGTTTTCACATCAGAAGTCTCTTAAAAGAAAAAAAGAACAACAAAAAAACCCAACCACATGGCAGTGTCTGATGCTGCAGTGTGCTCCTTCCATGGAGGAAGCCAACATCAACAAGAAAAAAAAGTGCCTTTGAGTAAAATCATCTTTAGTAACAAAAAAGGAAAAAAAAGGAAAAAAAAAAGGAAAACCAAATCTCTAGTTAAAAAGCTCAATAAAAACCCTGACAGAGCAGCCAGCTCTGCCTCAAAAAGGATGATTTACCTTCTTCACTACCTACCTTCAGCGCTGCTCCAGACTAAGGGTCCATCCCTACCCCTCCACCTTGAGGGTCTCCAAACCCTGAGATGTTTCTCCAGCCCCTGGATGGAGCGTGGCGCTGGATGCTGAGGAGCACTCCTGCCAGCCCAGAGCTGTGCCGGGGCTTTTCCTCATCCCAGCAGCCAAGTGCTTTTTATTCCCCTTTCCTCATCCCGAGAGAGGGAGCCTGGGGAGCACCCGCCTCAGCTGGAAGGGTCTGGTGGTCTCTGCACTGCTTCTGGAGAAGCACATCCCTGTTACAGGGAACTTTCATAGCCCTTTGGTTCTGCTGGTTTTTAATCAGCAGTGAGAAATGTCCCTGGAGAGCCCCAAAAAAACACTCCTTGGCTTGAGTCGCTGCCTGAGTAAGCGCTTTTCTGGAGCCAACCTGGCCCCCACCTTCTGCATCTGGAAGGGAGCAGTGGGGCAGGGAAAGGGGGAGAAGAGGGTGAGCTTGATCCAAGGACTGAGGGGAAGCAGAGGAAACATCCAAGCTTTGAACATTCCTCATGCAAAGAAACGGAGTAAGAGACGCTTGATCACACCAAGCTGCAGAAATATCATCAAAGCCCTAAAGGCCACCAAGTAACCAGGGGAGGATATGGGGTGGGTTTGGGTCTGTATAGTTACAACTCTGGCTCCCAAGCCAAAAGCTATCATAATAAAACAAGAAAACACAAAACCAGGCAGTTTGGTTTGACAAGTTGACATAGAAAAGAAGAAGAAAAAAAAAAAAAAAAGCCAAACCAAACCAAAAAAATTCCAAGATAAATACACAGCCCCCATTTTGGAAGCATCTTCAAAAAGCTGGATCAACCATTCTCAGCAGTGGCACACAACTTTCCAGTAAGTAACATCTGTTGGGCTGGTGATTTATCAGCTTCTTTTTGAAGAGGGAACAGTTCAAGAAAAGAAATAAAATAAAATAATTAAAAATATCAAGCTCCCACCACACGCAGCTCCTGTCTTATCTGCGTAACGACTGGCCACAGCTATTGCCTCACAGCAGCAGGTTGGGAACCAGTAAGAAGTCTGTAATGCAGCAGGTTCCTGTTTGCTGGGTTGGCAGTGGTAGTAACTGGTTAGGGAAAATAAAACCAACAATAAAAAAACCCCCCAAAAACCAACCTTCTTCCAGAAAGCAGTAGTTCAGGGTGGAGGGGGGGGATTGAGGATGGCTGGGACCTCTCCCTGCAGATCACCGTGGTATGGGTTGGTTGAAAGCAGCCACGCTGGAGCTGTCGAAAGGCAACACACACCAGGTGATTCCATCGAGTCCTCGGCAGTGGGAGAGTGACAACGCTGAGGTTTTAGTTTCCAGCGATCAGGGAGGTCTCCTAGAGTCCTTGGCTAATGCTGGGAAAAGCTCCCAGATTGGGGAGGGGTTTGGTTTTAAGGGGAAGTTATTGCTCCCGACTTCTCAGGCTTTTTGCCCTTCGATAGGGCAGCTGCTTGCTTCAGGAGTTCTCTGTTCTTGGCCTGGAAATACAGTGAAAATGGGTATTTAATAGCACGGATCATCATTAGCTCTTGGGATCCTAGAATTTTCTGGACAGAAGCTGCTGGCATCCTGCAGATGAAAAAGGAGGTAGATGTTGCTGCGTGAGCTCAAGTCCAGCATTTCATCTCTAACCACCTAGAAAAGGTTCTTCCCATCCCTTCCCCCTCACATCCCCCCAGCTGTAACCAAGCAGTGGGCTGAAGGTTAACAGCTTCCATGGTGAAAGGCGACAAACACACAACTCGTGTTAAACCAGCCAAGGACACTCAGCAGGACTGACTGACTTTCCTTCCTTCCTTCCTTCCTTCCCCTTTCACCAGCCACCGTGCTTGGGCAGCATGAAAAGTGATGGAGTAAAACTCTGGTGACACCAGGGTCATCCTGACTCTTGTTCCAGGGAGCTGAAGGCCAGTGTCTCCTTCCTCACACTCACTTATATCAAAAAAAAAGGGGAGTGGAGCACTTCACTGCTCTCCAGCTTTGCTTCACTCTTGGTTTCTTCACATGCCACCAATGTTTTCATAGAATCCCAGACTGGTTTGGGTTGGAAGGGACTTGAAAGCTGATCCAGTTCCAACCCCCCTGCCAGCAGCAGGGACACCTTCCACTAGACCAGGTTGCTCAAAGCCTCATCCAACCTGGCCTTCAACACTTCCAGGGAGGAGCAGCCACAGCTTCTCTGGCCAACCTGGGCCACTGTCTCACCACCCTCACACCAAACAATTTCTTCCTCACATCTCATCTCCATCTCCCCTCTGCCACTTTCAAGCCATCACCCCTTGTTCTGTCACTCCCTGCCCTTGGCCAAAGTCCCTCCCCAGCCTTCCTGGAGCCCCTTCAGGTACTGGGAGGCCACTAGAAGGGCTCCTTGGAGCCTTCTCTTCTCCAGCCCCAACTCTTTCAGCCAAGAATTTACCAGAACTCAGCTCTGTACTGACCCTGCATCCCTGCTAGGAGCTTTCCAAACCCATCAGAGCACCAACATGTAGCAATTTACATTCTTTCTCATTTGCACCGAATTAAAAATCATAGCAACTTAGGAACAAGGCTCTCCAGCCCCTTTTACCAAACTCCTGAGCTCACTTTCCTCCAGCCTATGAAATAATGATGCAGCTGTAGGATAAGGGGTAGAACCAGTGTGAAGTCAGATAGAGGTCTCTGCCTTGGTTTCCAATGAATGAATGAATATGCAAAGGGTTAGAGGAATTGATTAGAGGAATTAATAACTTCTGCTCCAGTGCTGGATGTGGTAAAGCAGCTTCTTGTGCCTCCTACAGACTGGGAGAACACAGCCACTCCTGTTTCCCCCCGTGAAAAGACAAAGACAAAATAATAAAAACCAAGAGTACGTTCAAAAAGCAAATCATATGAACACTTCAAGGCACCTACAATACACCAAGAGGATTTGAAATTTTATTTTGGAACCAGTGAAGAAAGTTTCCAGAGCCTCAAACATTTGGACACCAGAGAGATTAAGTTTGGGCAGTTCCAGTCTGAGTTAAGTACAGAAGAGCACAGCGGGTGACACATGCAAACCTCTCTCCACCCAGGAGAGGCAGGTGACTGCTGGCAAACCTGCTGGTGGATCTGATGGTTCTTCTTCCTTTTCAGAATTGAGCAAGTTTAAGGCTGTTGGAAGGTGTCTGACAGGTTGCAAGGCAGACAATCCTCCTTGAGCTACAGCAAAGGCAGCAGCAGGGTACACTGCTCCCACGCACACCCAGCTTGCTCTGCCTTGGGAGACCACTGTGAGGAGAGGGGTCAGCTCCCACTTCACCCCTGAGCTCATGGCCCAGGCTGTCATGGTAACCAAAAAGTGGTGGTTTGTGCTAATGGAAAATGGTCTATTCAGGACTGGAGTAAAAACACCAACTCATTCTTTACAGGCCACCCAAAGCTATGAGATAGCAACAGCTCTGGGCTGACACAGGCAGTGCAGGATCATAGACTCACAGACTGGTTTGGGTGGGAAGGGATCTTAAAGCTCATCCAGTTCCAACCTGGAGACTTCTCTTCTCCAGGCTGAACAGCCCCAACTCTCTCAGCCTGTCCTCACAGCAGAGCTGCTCCAGCCCTGGCATCATCCTGGTGGCCTCCTCTGCACTGGCTCCAGGAGGTCCATGTCCTTGTGCTGTTGGTGGCCCCAGCACTGGAGGCAGCACTGCAGGTGGGGTCTGAGGAGAGCGGAGCAGAGGGGCAGAATCCCCTCCCTCCACCTGCTGCCCACGCTGCTCTGGGTGCAGCCCAGGACACGGTTATTGGCCTCTGGGCTGTGAGCACACGTTGCCAGCAGAACAGAGACAGAAGGCTCTGGCTGTCACCAGTCCCTCAAACACAAACCACCAGTGCCACCCAGTTCACGGGGAGCAGGATGTGCATCCAGCCCTCAGCTCACCACACACACATATTCCAACCTTCAGACAGGCTCCTGCTGCTTAAGAATGTGCAGTGTGAACAGGATCTCACAGGCACTGGCTCTGTATCTCCAAAACCTGCCTTCCACTCAGACACTGAACTTGGGGAGTGCACTGCTGGAGGAAGGGCTGTTTTCTCAGCCTTTTGTCTGATCCCCTCCCATTTCTCATCGCTAGGGCTTTAGGTCATGATATACCCCAGAGTAATTAAAAGGAGCAAAGTTCATTTCTGTGTCTGATTTCTTCCCTGTCAACAGCTCACCTTTGACCTGATCTCTTTGGTGGTTCAGAGCATGTTCATGCTGATAGTCTGCCCAGCGTTTCCACGGTCATGGCAAGAATCCTGCTCTCCCTGTTCCCTCAAGCACAGGGATTTACAGGGCTAAAGGAACTGCCAATTGTTTCTCAAGCTTTGTTCTCTCTGGTTACTGGTCACATCAAGCACATTAAGAGCTACGTGGTGCAGAGAGCTGACAAAGGTTCTACAGTCTAGAGAAAAAGGTTCAAACCTGATTTTGGCAATAGGTTAAACGAGTTTGATGGTTCCCATCCAGTCCACAGGGGACACAAGACAGTATTTTACAATACAGGTAAGTCTGAGCCTGAGCAGAGAGCAGCAAGAAGGATTATATAGAGGTTACAATGCACCACAGCCCGGTACAGAGCTGGGGAGTGGCTTGCCTGGCAGAGCAGAGAGGCTGTAGGACAGGGCTGAGAAGTGTTAGCAGACCTGGGTGTGCAGAAGCTCACAGTGTGTTCTGATCTGGAGTGTCCTCAGTCACTCCTGAGTACAGCATAGCTCAGCAAATTAAAACAAAAATGCTGTCACCTGTAACTGCTCCATGACCTCCTTGTGTGTCTTCTCCATTTGGTTCATCTTTGCCCTCATCTGCGACTCCTGGTATTGCAGGTCAGCTTTCAGCTCTGTGATCTGCAGATAAACAAGTTAGGAGCAAGTGAGCTGGAAGAAGGAATGAACACCTTCACCCCAGACTTCCCTGGCCACAGAAATGCCTCTGCAGAAGTTGTGTGAGACTGGGTCAGTTTGGAAACGTGCTGGGGTGGGCAAGGGGAGCACAACAAGACCAGAACCACATCACTGAGCAGCACAGAGAAGCAGGAGTGGGCAGGGCCACCTGTGTGCACAGAGCAGCACATTTCTTCTCAGTCTTGTCCATACATGGAGATCTCTGAGACAGTGGTCAGAAAATGACCCTTTATGAAATGAGATCTCCTGGGTAGGTCCAGAAAGCCTCTTTAACTTTGGAAAGGAGGCAGCCTGGGAACAGCCAGAAACTCTCTTGCTCACTCCAAGATAAAAAGCCAAACTCCACAGGAGCATGATCTGCATGAACATGTCAGCATGTTGCGGGGGAAAGCAAGCAAGCCAAGGGCTGTACCTTCTTCTCCTTCTCCAAAATCATCTGATCTTTTTGGTGCAGCATCTTTTTTAAAGTAGCCACTTCCTCCTTCAGCTGGGCAATGATAACAAAGTGGTCAGTGCCAGGAGAGTCCAGGGCGAGGTCCGGAGAAAAACTGCAGCAAAGAACAGGGAAAGACTCACATCACGACCCCTTCTCCTCACTGAGGCAGGGAACTCCCACGCAGATGGCACTCAAAGGACAATGGGAAACATTTTGTGACATGTGTTGTGTCCTCCAAACACTCCCTGAATGCAAGTGGTACCTGTACCCCTGCCCTACATGCCACAGGGAATTTGGGAAACACATGGTGTGACAGGTAACAGGGATGAGGTGTGACATATCGAGTTGTGTTATTCCATGATGAGCAGGAACACGGGGCTGCTATGAGAGACCATCAGGCAGTGGCTGCATCAAAAATCCCTTTTCACACCAAAAAGTTGAGGACAGCAGCCAGAGAGCCAATGCAACTTGATGCAACTGCATAGGAACTCTCTTTGCTCGCAGGCAGCCCTTGGATGTAAAGCAAAACTTTTCACTACATGTAAACAAACATTCTGGCAAGGAGTGAAGGTGAAAGAGAAACAAATAACCTCAAGTTAAATAAACAAAGCAAAAGGAGACACCTAAATTAAAGTCAGCACTGTCCTCAGCAGGGAAAAGGGGTAAAAACACACGCTGGACTTTTGTATTTTGATTCCACCATGATACAGCAATTTAGGAAGAAGCTTTGTCACCACTGCAGAGCAGGAAAGATTTTCTTCAGGGACACGAGAAATAGCTGAGCACCCCATTTGTACACTACCAGTTACTCTAAAGCTCAGCAATCATCTGAAAACTTATCTGGACATGAGTCACTCCCCTGCACTGGTAGTTCACAAACCTCCCTACAAAACATTCAGTGATCTGGGCAGCCAGGCATAATCTTGCTCTTCAGGAATATTTTGGATTGTAAGATACAATAAGCTGCAGGAACAGGCCCAGGGAGCTCACCTGATCTCTGCCTGCTTTCTGTTCCTCACTGCTGTAATGGTAAGCCTGATTTTTATCTCTTGGAGCTAAAAAAGCAGCACACTCCCAGCCCGACACACCTGCAATTGCTGTTTACATATTTAACAGTAATAAAGCAACAAAGCTTCACCTAGAAGATTACTTCAAGTCTGGCTGTTATCAGACAGCGCTGCTGCTATCAAGATAAATAGCCAGGGTTACCTGAAGCCTGACTTTTCTTTCTTTTTTTAAAGCCTCCAGAGTAGGTCAACACATCTCTTAAAGCCTACAACCAGCAAAAAGAGCTGGGAGCTGTGGCAGACTGGGGAAGGCATGGTCTGAACCTGAACCTCAAGCACACAGCCACCTCCATGCTCCCAGTCCCCCATCTGTATGGCAAGGCAGAGAGTAGTGCCTGCTCACCTCACCCAGGGGCCTCCTCCAGTGCCTGGAAATAATCAATTTCCTCATTAAAAGCACAGACTGCATTGATTGGACTGGTTAGCAAGGATGTGGCAGAAGAAAAGGCTCTTGCCACTACTGTGCTGGGGATCTACAGAGGGGAAGTAAGCAGGGGCAGCTTCACAGATCTGAGAGTCACAGGATAGCCCTGAGGCACTGGGAGAGAAAGCTTGGCAAAGGAAAACTCAGAACTGAGAGTGTGGAGGAGACAGCCCGTGGTGGAAGAGTCTTGTGTGGTTAAAACATGCTGACAGCAGAGCCCAGACCCTAAGATGTGGCAGGTCTCTGGGTACACTGGATCTAGCACTGTGCTTGTCACACTGGGCAGCTCTCGAGTGCAGAAGAGGTTTGTAGAGACACACTAACTAGCAGCAAATTCCTCCATTTTAAAACCATTCCTGGAGGCTGCACAAGATGATGGTGGGTGCTTCAACACCTTTCTGTGTGTGAGCATGTTACTAACTGTAGCTTTGATTTCCCACTCAGTGCAAATATGCTGGGGAGGAAAGATGGAACAAAAAAAAAAAAGTAGCCTCCACAGAGAGGAAAAAAAATAAGGCTTCATTGCTGATTCTCTCTGGCTTAAAACAAACTCTTGCTTACACCAGCCCTTTGCCCAGGCAAGCTTCTCTCCTGCCATATCCCGGGGTGATAAAGAGTGTCAGGAGAGCAGCTCCAGCAGGAAAAATTCCTTCCTTGGCAGCTCCTGTTGCAGAGCACGCTGTGGAGCTGGGAAGGTGAGAGCCAGCCCTGCCACCCAGTGGGGAGAAGGGACAGACGGGCCACCAGCCTTCCCTGGAGCTGCTCTGGCACTCTGAGCAGAGCCAGCACCCCATCCCAGGGCTCTGAGGGTCTCCTCCTGCCCTTGGGGTCTGCACCCACGAATGTCAGAGCTCAGAGTGGCCAGACATCCTCTCCTGGCAGGCAGGTGAGCACATGCAGGTATCTTCCTGTCCAAATGTACCCTCAAACGTGTCAAGGTGCTAATTAAAGAAGCAGTTTTTTCCTTTTCCCTCCTTTTTTGTTTTTATATTTTTTGAAAGACTGACAAGTTAGTAATGAAAGGTTTCTCTGTCTTTAACCCCACATGAAGGAAGTGGCCTGAGACTCTAAAATTAGAAGGAAAGCTGCCACATACGAGTCGCTCCATTCCTTTAACAAACAGATTAAGAATTAAAACAAACAAACAAAAGCCATTTTCCGTACAACTAAACTTCATACCCAGGATTTTAGTCCCTGGGGATAGGTCAGCAGGACATGTGCTCTCTGTGTTTGAACAGCTTAAAATGGATGCCTCTAATTAAAGTGAATTGATGAGCTTCTGTTACTATCAATGGAGAGAGAAGAAAAAAAACCAACAGAGCTCTTCCAAAGACACCTGCCTCTCTCTTTGGAGTGGAAAAGAAACCAAAATGACTGCCTTCAACTCCACACCTGTTAAATAGCTGAAATGAGGCAAAACAAATGCCAAGCTTAAAGATTTTACTCCAAGTCAAGCTAGCATAAAGAGGCACAGAGCAGGCTGAGCGAACCAGCAGCCAAGTTTCACCTTAGCCAAAAAACCCCCCCCAATATATTGCACAAAAATCCATCCAGACCAGGAACCTGCACCTGAACTCACACCTCCTCTACCACCAGCAAGAGCAGGAGCAGCTCAGCCCGAGTCCCAGCGCTTCAAGCACACGCCAGGACTGTTCTAGGCAAATGAGAACCCTTTTTACTAAATGAACTTTGCTGCTCAGCACCCTCCATCACTACCCTCCCCCAGCCAGCTCAGTCAGTCACACTCATCGTTGCCTGGTGTTAAAAGTCAAATTTAGCACCCTGTCTAGAGGCGGAGGAGAAGGGACTGCAGCGTGTTCATCCACAGTCTGTAAGATAAAAACACTCGTGGCAGCGTTTGTGTGAGAGGATGTGGACACCAGGCACTGCCCGAATCAGGATCAGCACAGCACCAGAGGGTGCTCACACACACAGGGGCAGCCCAGGACAGTGGGATTAGCAGGGTAAGGTCTGCTGCAAGCTGTGCTGAGAGTCACTGTCGGGGGAAACCACTCTGTGCACAGCAGGGCCAGTGCTGTGAGCTCCTCACAGAGCTCGCCCAGAATGAACCACTCAATGCCACCCGTTAAATGACCACTGGAAATGGCTCAGTCCCCGTATCACAGCCACTGGGAGCAACATCCACTCCAAAATACGTAAATAAAACCAGAGGGAATTCCGTCACACAGAATCCCAGCACTGCCTGGATTGGAAAAGCCCTTTAAGCTCATCGAGTCCAGCCATGAACCCAACACTGACCAGTCCCCTATGACTAACCCATGTCCCTCAGCACTGTGTCTACACGACTCTTCAATCCCTCCAGGGATGGGGACTCCACCACTGCCCTGGGCAGCCTGTTCCAATGCCTCAGAACCCTTTCAGCAAAGAAATTCTTCCTCACATCCCATCTCAACTGCCCTGGCCACAACTGGAGCCCATTTCCTCTTGTCCTGTCCCTTGGTCCTTGGTTGAACAGACCCACCCCCACCTCTCTCCACCCTCCTCCAAGGGAGTTGGAGACAGGAATAATAAGACACAATAAAGGAATTCCTACTGTATTCAAAAAGGAGCAAGTTTCAGATTAGCTGGACCCTGTTGACCCTGTTGCCAAACTCAACTGAGCTCAAGTAAGCCCAAATTTTGCCCAGCTGAAGGCTACATCAGAAGTTTGGCTGGAGACAAGACACACTGTATGGAAAATCGTGGCTGATCTCAGCAGTGGAGAGGTGCTGGTTGTGTACCACCCCACTCCAGACCTCAACGCTGCTGAAAACATGCTTGTGCTGCAGCAGACCTTAACTCCACACTCAGGCTGTGACCCAGACTCCAGGCTGACTCTAGAGGGGACAATCTTACAGAAAATAGTGCAAGAAGGGAGGGTTTTGGAGAGGGGGGCTTCATCCTTGCAAAAAAACCAAAAACAAAAAAACAAAAAACAAAAACAACCCCAGCAACTCCAAAAACCACACTTCATGTGCCACCATTATTATTCCAGTCAAGAATCGCAGCCGTGTGTCTATTTAAAGCAGCTGCAGTTTGCCTTTTCTCCAGCACAACTGCTGAAGCTCTTCAGCAGTTGCTAAAATTACCCACAGTTTGTTACTGGGATTCATCAAAAAAAAAAAAAAAAAGAAAAGAAAAAGTCTGTGGCAAGGACCACACAGTCCTGGCAGGAGCCAGGCTGACAACATCTGACACGAGAGCAAACAGAAATGAAGGAATTGGATTCTTCTAATACAGGTTCCTGTTCTGCAAACAAACAGCTGAGCAATTGATGCCAGAACATGAGACTTTTTGCTTCTTATAGAATCCCAGACTGGTTTGGATTGGAAGGGACCTTAAAGATCATCTAGTTCCAACCCCCCTGCCATCAGCAGGGACACCTTCCACTAGACCAGGTTGCTCAAAGCCTCATCCAACCTGGCCTTCAACACTTCCAGGGAGGAGCATCCACAACTTCCTTGGGCAACCTGTTCCAGTGTCTGACCACCCTCACAGTGAAGAACTTCTTCCTAATATCTCATCTAAACCTCCCCTCTTTCAGTTTAAACCCATTTCCCCTTGTTCTGTCATTAACTGCCCTTATGAAAAGTCCTTCCCCAGCTTTCTTGTACCCCCTTCAGGTATTGGAAGGCCGCTATAAGATCTCCCCAGATAATTTCAAGTCAGCAGGAGTAGGACAATGAGTTGTTAAGGTCTCAGCCCAGATAAAAATACCTGGTACTGTCCTATAGCCTGGAGAGCAGCCTCAGTAGGTGAGCAGGAGCCTTAGCAGAGCTCCAGAGGGGAAGCTGCAGTGATACTGATGGGCTGCACCAGTTCCACCAGCTGGACCTGTCTCCAGTTTCTCCTCTGGCTCCACCAGCACTAAGGGCAGTCAGATGAATTCTGACTGCTCTGTGCTCACCCACAGCTCCCAAGCCACAGTTAATCCTTACATTTTCACAGCTTTTTAACTGAAAACACCTGTCAGATGATAAATTACTCTTTTAGACCACTCTGTGGGAATCGCTGCCTTACAAAATTCTTGCAGTTCTATTTCCCATCGTGGTATCTCACAAACACTGACAAGGTGTCAACAGGAGATCTGCAATCTATGACCTCGAAGAAAAGATATTCAAGGTAGGTAGTGATTAATTAAATACCAGTGGCTTTAACAGACCCTTTGGCACTAATAAGCCAGTTCCCAGGGAGGGAGGGCAAGAGGGTGGGGAGAAAACAACAGGTGATCTCACTTCAGGATGTCAGTGCCTTGAGAAACAGGACAATGGTGGGCACCGAGACTCTGGTGGGAAGCAGCCCACTGCGCCAACGTGGACGGGGCACTCTGGATAGGGGGACAAAGCATCTCGGGAGAGGAAGGAACGCTGAGAATCAGAGAGGAAAGGCAGGAATGAAAATATGCATGTACAAAAGCATAAAAAAAAAAAAAATTAAAATCCATCTCAATCTCCTCTTCCTGCTAATGACTCCCATTCTGCTGCGCAGGCAGCCGGCATCAACATAATCCAGCACAAACTGTGACAGCAGAATGGGATTGAAGGCTTTCAAGCAAAGCTGTTTGATTGCTTGGCCCTCCCCCAGAAGGCAGGAGGGGAAGTGGGAGGTGGGTCTGGATCCTCTCCTCTGAGGCCATCTCCCTGCAGATCAGCCTTGATAGACCCAAAAGCACAAAAGCTGCAGATCTTGACTCTGCAGCGCAGCTGACAGCCCCCCTCTCCCTGTAACTGCAGAGAGGGGATAAAGCTGCTCTGGCTGCAGTTTTTCTAACTCTTGAGGAGCTCAGCCAACAAGCAGTTTTTATTCTAGCATGTCCAGGCACTAGGTATTTTTTTTCTTCTTCAAATCTATGTCTAAATGCCATGTCACACTGGCCTGCTGGGTTCTGGAAAGCTGCTAACGCAGGTCCCAAAGCTCGAGATCCCTGCTCTAGCGTAAGAGCTTCCTGCTATTCACACAGAACTTTGTCTTATAGAAACTTAAACAAGACCCCTCCACCCACGATTTCCCCATGTAACAGGCTCACCTGTCACCATTGGCAGATATGGCATCAAACTTGGCTTTCTTCTTTGGGATTTCATTCTGAATAGAAGAGGTGGATAAGGTTTTCTGGCTAAAAAAAAAAACAACCCGAGGAAATTGTATGTCAGAACCTGAATGACTTGCAGTCTAAGACAGAGGAGCAGATAAACATTCCCACCCACTTTGAACCTATTAAAATAAGATTTCCTAACACAAGAAAGAATGATAAAAAATTCATTCCCTGAAGAGTAGCTGGAAACTAAAAATAACCAGCAAACAAAGCGTCAGTCAGAGCAGTAGGTAAGTGAACAACTCACGCTTAAAATCTCCATTTCAATCATTAAATTTTACAAATGCAATTTAGGTTTAATTGTGTACAAGCTCAGTCAGTTGAATCACTAAGAAGCACTGTTGGACTACAAAGTCTACACCAGAACAGTGGGGTTTGCAAACTAGCAAAGCCTGGCTTAGCCAGATTCTCCTGCCAAAAGCCATCATTAAGGTACGGAGCCCCTCAGGCACTTGTCCCAGTGACTTCAGGAAGCAAAGCTCAGGGCTGTGGAGCAGCCAGGCACCCTGTTTGCTCACCCTGCACCACAGAAAAGCTGGTGCAGGTTTACCTGTTATAGTGGCTGCCACTGCTGAGCCTACTGTACTGTTCCTTCTCTTGCAGGCTTGCTCGGGAAGAGCTGCTCAGGTGTTTGCACTGCTCTTTGGTCTTCTGCAGGACCCGTTTATAGGACAGAGTGCATAACCAGCACAGCAGCTTTCCATCCACCTGGAAGATGAGAGAGAAAGGGGGAGAAGTTTTGGTCTTGCTTTCTGCCCGAGAAGAGAAGAGAAGAGAAGAGAAGAGAAGAGAAGAGAAGAGAAGAGAAGAGAAGAGAAGAACCTTCAGGCTTAAGATCACCTATGAACAAGCAGCGACTCAAAAAAAGGATTCCTTGAGTGCCTGGAAAGGGTAAGAAGTGCCTCTGCTGGTGCGATGCAGACAGTGCTCATTAACAGCAGCTAATCTATCCTAACTACAGTCTCTGCCAGGCTTTGCTTACAGATGGTCTTACAGCACCCATGCACCAGAACAGGGTAACTCCAGTGGGATTTCTGTCACAGCAACGCCAAGGAGTCCCCATCCCTGGAGGGATTGAAGAGTCATGTAGACATAGTGCTGAGGGACATGGGTTAGTCGGGGACTAAGGGCAGTTAATGACAAAACAAGGGGAAATGGGTTTAAGCTGAAAGAGGGGAGGTTTAGATGAGATATTAGGAAGAAGTTCTTCACTGTGAGGGTGGTCAGACACTGGAACAGGTTGCCCAGAGAAGCTGTGGCTGCTCCTCCCTGGAAGTGTTAAAGGCCAGGTTGGATGAGGCTTTGAGCAACCTGGTCTAGTAGAAGGTGTCCCTGCTGATGGCAGGGGGGTTGGGACTGGATGAGTTTTAAGGTCCCTTCCAACCCAAACCATTTCATGATTATGTGATTTTATGACTTGTCAGTGTTGGGTTCATGATTGGACTCGATCTTAAAGGGCTTTTCCAAACCAGGCCATTCTGGGATTCTGTGACAGAAGAAGAAGATACTGTGACACTGTGTGTCTTGTGTGTCTTCTGTGACACTGAAGACCAAACCAGCAAGGGTCTCTGCTGGAGGAGGATCAGCAGGAGGACAGGGATTATCAGTGCAACATCCCAAATGAACAGCAGATGTTTACGGCCTGCAGGAAGCAGGCCGTAGAAGCACATATTGCCTAAGGAGCACTTGGGTTGTTTAAGCAAAGGGTGTGCAGCAGCCATGGAATGAGTTTCCTGGTGGAGATATGACACTTCCAGCTCCTCTGGCTACAGCAGAAATATTGTTCCCCATCCCTCTCCCCGAGCAAGCGCTGCACATTTCACTCAGAGGCTCTTTCTCTTTTGCCAGCTCACCTGCCCTCAGGCCATAAAAAACCTGAGATCTTTCTCAAAAGATCTGGCAAAAGAGCAGAGGAGCTCAGAGATGAAACAGCTCCAAAACACAGCAAAGCTCAACTCCAGAAAAAGACTTTACAACCAAGAGACACCTCCTTTTGAAATGCTAGAGAATACGTGAAGGAGATGGGACACACAGTCACTACCCATCACCCCTTTTACTGTTTTAGCCTCATTTTACAGAGATACTGACCTTCTTCCTATCATCCTTCCGGTCAAACGCACACTGCTGCTTGCACTGCTCGCAGGAGTGGGGAGGTCCGTACTTCTTCTCCGAGTTTGTGCAACGCTGGCACTTGTTTCCAATAAATGCTGCTATGATGTTGCAGTACTGGCAGGGTTTGGGCTTTAAGAAACAAAAACAACTGATAGAGCAGCACCTTCTAATTCCATTAATGTATTGCTCCCTTCTCCCCATCACTTCCAAACTTTTCTTTCCCCATTCCAAGCTGATTGGAATGCTGATGCAGGAGACATAACTCCATTTGGACCTCTGTTCTCTGGCGAAGTGTATTCAGCCATAGCACCCAGACCACTTATTGAGTGCTATGAAACCTTTAGAAAACGAATAACACCAAAATAGAAACAATCAAAGTCTCTTTTTTTCAGATTTCAGACAAGCAGGAAAGAAAGATTTCTCAGTGCTTCCCGCAGCAATCTCAGTTTGTGTAAGCACGCTCTCATCTCGACTGGGTATCAAATAGTTCATTTCCTGGCCTAAAATGATGCAGAGCTGCTCTTTTTTTATATATTAAAAGAAAAGGTAAAAGCTTCACACTTGTGGGACCTGCATATTATTGATCAGTCATGCTATTCCTACAGAGCCAGCCCATAAACTGCTCTGGGATTCAGTAGGATAAAGGCAAAATAAAAAGAGATGAAAGATAAAGAGGTTGGCAGGAATGAGCCCCGCTCACTTACTGTGCCGTAGAGCTTCACATTCTGAGCACACTTCTTGCATATTGTGTTGGTTTTGCTGTTAAAAAGGAGAAGAGATCATTCCATTAACACCTCCCCAAAGCAAATCAAAGCTCTGTGGTTAGAGCCCCTGACTCCCATAGGCTCCATCTCTAGAGGAGAGACTGTATTCATCTTCACCAGGGACTCAGATATCAAAGTACATTTCTTGTCCCCATCTGGTTGAGGATAATTTGCCAAAAAGTGGTATTACTAGGAGGTGGTTTTTAATTAAGGCATCCCCAGATAACACCAGGTTTTGTCCTTACAAATGTAGGAGTCTGATCACCAGCTAATTGGCAGCAGGCGTGATTCAGCCCAGGTGACAGCCTGAGTTCTGGAGGAGGTTTGCTCTGGATGATGAGGTTAAAGCAGGTCAGGCCAGAGGTGTATTTGTCCAACAAACACAGGAAGAACACCTCACACAAGGCCTGCACGCAGCTACTGGGTTTCCCAATCCTCCCTCTGCAAAGCTTCATAACTTAAAAAAATGTAAAAAGGGTAAAAGCACAACTAGAGGAATCACACCAGGAAATACTTTTTGGATACTAGAAAGCAGATAAGGGGAAAACTCATGGGAAGGTGCACCCAGATCCTTCACTAGAAGAGGAACCTTAGCAGTGACCAAAAATAAAAGCCAAGCAAAAGATGTAAATCTCAGGACACCACAGGGGCACATCGACTCGCCCAGCAGACCTTTAAAAAAGGCCAAAGGTCCCCCAAGTCCTCCACAGTGACAATCTACAGGTTAAGATTCCCACCTCCCTCCTTCAAGATACCATAAGGCCTCCCCCACAAATGTCCCAGACCTTCCCAAACACCCCAGCATCCCCCAAACGCCCCAGCTTCTCCCCTTGCTAACAGCCTCCCCCACAAACAGCCCCTCAGTTGTCCCCAGGCCTTCCCTCATGAACAGCACCCACCTTCCTCCCAGTTCCCCCACAAAGGTCCCATGACACCTTCTCCAACACCCTCCAAATACTCCCAGCATCACCAAACAGCTCTCAGTGCCCTGACCACCAGCTCCCCCAATATAATACCCCCAACAACAGCCCCCAGGCTCTACCAGCTGCCCCAGTCATCACAGATGTGGAAACATTACAGTTCCCCAGGTGCATGTGTTCTAAAAAAAAACCAAAAAACCCCAACCCATTAGTGTCCACAGCTCAGTGGGTATTTTTTACCTCTCCTGCTGGAATTCAGTCCTGCAGTAAGTGCATTTGACAATGGGATGCGCGATCCGGCACTCCTGCAACGCCAGAAGCCTTTGGTGAGATGCAGTGTCCCCAAAATCCCAGATCACCCACTGATCTCTGCTCCCACCACATCCCTCAAGCTCCAAACATTCCCTCCCCGTGCAGTCACGCTTCTCTTAACAAGGGCTGAGAGCAGAGGAAGGGTGACAGGCACAGCGTGTGTCACAGGTGAGCCAGAAGTAAACCTGAGATTCATTAGGAGGGCTGATCTGTGCCCAACGCCCACAGAG
>NW_010289101.1:0-224 GCF_000700745.2 Antrostomus carolinensis | reverse complement strand
GACACCAGGTGTTCTCACCCCCCAGGGCAGTCGCACAGAATCCTGCCACAGTTATTCACTCCTCTGCCCTCCACCAGTTTCCTGTGCTCAGGGTGCCTCCAGCCCCGCTCTCCTCTCACCCCATCCCTCAGAGGTTCCCCTACGCTCACCTGCTTGGCCCCATCTGCAATCCCAGCCTACTCCCTCCATTCCCTATCCCATCCCTGATCTCATTCTTACCCACC
>NW_010289100.1:13991-27920 GCF_000700745.2 Antrostomus carolinensis | reverse complement strand
GAATGTTACTGCTTGAGAATGTTACTGCTTGTCTTCCCCAAAGTTTTAGAGTTTTAATTCTCAGGATAGAGATCCCATTTCTCAAGTGTTATCCATAGAAACATGACTATGTCTGTCTATAATAAAAATAAACTGTTGTATCCTTGATGTCTGGTGGATGCCAATTGCTTGTCAGCAACCTTTCCTTTTCCTCATTTACCACTCCTCCAGTTGCTGCGTTATTCACATTTTTTTTCCGTAATAATGCTGTGTTTTACTGAGGCTGCAAATAAGGGCAAAAATACTTCCCCTGGCATTTATTAGACAAACTTATGCTCATTTTTGGTTCTTTAAATAAAGTTGTGTATTAAAACTTACATGTTAGAAGTTTGTATTCAGTTTAATACATATAATGTTGGTGTTTGCAATTTCTTCCTAGTTAATCAGCATATTCAGTATGAAACTAAATGACCTATAGAAGTAAAACAATATCACCAGAATCATCCTTATCAGTCCAATGATAGCTTTTTCTGATCACCTGACAAGCAAGTTCAAAAGTATGTCTTTCCTATAAGCCTGTGCTGATTGCCATTAATTATATTATCCTCTTTTAATAGGTTATTCATCAAATCCCATATCACTTGTTCCATAATTTGTCGGGGATCAATGTCAGGATGACAGGTCTATAATTAGATGTCCCATTTATACTTTTAAAATATTGGCATAACATTAGCTTCATTCCAGCCCTTTGGAAATGCTCCAGTGCTCCAAGACTTATTGAAAATCATCACTGATGATCAAGAGATCTCCTCAGCTGACTCTT
Organism: Antrostomus carolinensis; assembly: GCF_000700745.2. Taxonomy (NCBI): domain Eukaryota; kingdom Metazoa; phylum Chordata; class Aves; order Caprimulgiformes; family Caprimulgidae; genus Antrostomus; species Antrostomus carolinensis. Next base: position 27,118 of record NW_010289100.1, on the reverse strand, counting down.
TACAGCACTTGGAGGCAAAATTATCTGGACTTGCTGATCTAACATCTATCATACTGTTATTTAGCAACCTTGTTATTTCCCATTACAATGAAGAGCCTTTTCAATTTAAATCTCATGCAACCACAATGTCTAGCTTTTTCACACAACTGTAGAGGTATTCCCTCATTCCTAATGCAAAACTACTTTTGTTTTCTAGACTTTTTTCATTCTATCATTTTGCTTCTACTCATCTTTTCTCTTCCTATTTCCTATTCCTGATTTATCTGAATTTCTATGCCTTTCATTTTCTTTCATGTCTGTTACATTCACAAAGACACGCTCACTTTATACACATATACTGAATACAGTCTTGTGGGCTTTGGGCTATTTAGCTAAGGTTTTGAAAATAATCCTATGGCTCTGACTTTCTTAGGTAATCCATTAACTCTTTTAAACCAGATTAAATAGTAAATCAGATTAAATGCCTAATCTGCTGTGTATTTGAAAGGCGGAATAACTCAGTACACAGAATACACAGGGTTCCTGAAATTTAGTTCTGTTTAATACCTTAAAACTAATAAGTGAAATGGGTCAGGTCCTGCTTTCTGGAAGGTACAATCTGGCATCTTTATTACCAAAGCTAGATACAAAATTCAAAAAACAATAATATTTTGAAACATACAGACTTTATTTAAATGCAGAGACTCTGAATTCAAAATAATAATAAAAAAGACTGTAATTGAAGCTTCCTGTACTTGGTCTTTTTGACCCTTATCTGTTTCCACAGTATCTCTAGTTTTGTTTGTTTGTTTCTTTGTTTTCTAGTTTGAGTTCTATTAAAGGAAGTTGGAGGTTGTTCTGTAAGAAAATGTGTTAGTGGATGTCCTTTTTTTTTTTTTTTTCTGTATTCACTAATCAAACTAAAAAATCTCCTGCTTTACATAGTTTCAGAAAAATCACCTACTTTACATAGTTTCAGAAATTTCTTAGACATCACTCAAGTAGCTGGAAGGTCTGTAGAAGAAAATACAAAGTCATTACTAGTGATGTCAATGGATGACACAAATACTGGCTATCATACAGACAAGTCTGTTCTACTCAGCATCCAAACTCACTTGCCCTTTAATATAGTTAAATGCAAAATAGACAAACCAACGAAAAATTGTAGGAAAATACAAATATTTTTGAAAAGTGAGTAATCAGAAAACACTTTGAACTACACATGGCAGGCAGTAGCTTGAGAGTATTGAGTCTCAATAAGCAAGAGACTATTGAGAAGAAATAGGGAAATTATATTACCATATATTACCACAGTACTTTACATTAGTGAGGTCATTACCTGAATACTGACTGTGTGAAGCTCTTTACAACAAAAATGACAGATTGAAACAGCTTCGGAAAAGAGATATGAAAGTATTCAAGGCTTCACAATGTGCCTTAACAGACATGATTTTTGGTTTATATGACAGAAGTTTAAGAGGTGACTTCATCATAAACAAAACATACCGAAAATTGAAATGTAAGTGTTTAGTGATTTAATGAACCTTTGGGACAACTTATCAAAGGTCATGACAGGTTCAGCCTTGTATGATGTCATTCATTCAAAAGAATATGGTTTTTGGAAAGAGGTAGTATAGTTGAAAGTAATGAATGCATCACAAGAATGAGGTGAAATTATATGCTTTGCCCTATAAGAGATACTAGATTAGCTGATTATGCTAGTTTTTTCATGCTTTAAAATCTGTGATTTTAGTAAAGAATTAATGTATGAAATATACAGCTAGAGAACAGTTTTAAATTCTTAACAGTTTAGAGCAGTGGTAATAAAAATTTTACTTTGCTACAGATTAGCTTGATAATGGACCATTGCTGCCAGTGAGAATATTACTGCTGAAATTACTGAAGCAGTATCAAGACCTCTATGAAGCCTGGGAAGAAAAAAAAAATACAAAAACAGAAGCTACAGTAATAATAAATAGAGGGATGCTGGATGGAATAAAGCTTAAACAGAGTCAGAGGTAAAATTAGAAGAGATTGTCAGATAGATTGTTTTCAGTTTATTAAAACTAGGTGCTGCACTTTTTCTGTCCTCTGACACTGCACATTTTTTAAGTTTATGCTGTCCATAATGTATACAATTTAATGAGAAATATTGCCTAAGTTGGATATTGGATGTTCATGCTGACAAGGTAATGTCACAATCAATACCAAGGAACTTGGCTCGAAGGGTTCACCTCTAAAGAGCATGTTAACTTCTGGAGGTTTTCCACATTTACATTGAGCCAAAATCTTAAATTTCCACAGTGATATATTTAACTCTATAAATATTCAGACTGTTTTTCATAAAGAAGAGTAGAAAAATATATATTTTTTTATGTTTTCCACTCAACTCTGGCAGAAAAAATGTAGCTACTACTCATGTTCATGTACTGCAGAAGTTGGAAACAAATAGTTTTTAACCACCAGCAGCAGCTTTACTGTTTTACTAATAATTAACTATTTGAATTCCCCTGAAATGGAAGCAGAAGTTTTCTGAATGGAAAATAAATTTAAATTAATGTATTTTCTGATGGAAAAGGAAAATAAGCCTAGAGCTCTGATTCAGTAAACCTCGCAGTGACAGGGTTAACTTTGAGCAACCTGCTCTCTGTCTCAGAACAGAGTCATATCAAAGGCAAACTGATTAATTGGTCTTGGTGTTGGAAAAATCTGAAAGTAAAAATGTGTCTTAAGTTTTTAGAATAGGAGGTGAAACAACATAGAAATGCCAGTGTGTAAAGTTCAGAAAAAATCAGCCTTAATACTCATCCCACTTACTCCCTTTGGAAATCTGTCAAGGCTCTGATTTGGCCATGGTAACACATATGTGGATATTTTACCTCATGAACTTCTACAGAACTAACAAAAACTGTCTTTCTTGTGTTCTTCTTAACTGTCAGAAATGTGGTAAATTTAAGATAGCCAACAGAACTACTCCAACATTTTCTGAAGTCATTAAAGAAAAATGAGTGGTGGGAGTAAACTCATAATAATAGCAACTGATATTACTGTCTTTTATGTGGATAAATCAAATGGAGCAATTTGTTTTGAATTTTGCAGTAGAGGTCTTGTAGGTTATATTCTAGTCTTATGGTCTGTCCTCACTTCAGTATAACCTAGAAGATGTGGTATTTTCTGAATCCCCCTAGAATATTAATGTACACCTAGGATATTTTCAAAATAAAGGTTAAATATTATGCTTTAAATTTTTATTATTATTTTAACTATGTTTTAAATGTTAAATATTAGTGTTTTAAATATTTTTATGTGTGCAGGGTACTAAAGACCTGTCCAAACCTCATTTAGTCATTGATGATCAAACAAAACGCAGGAGACATTGAGAACTTGATTGGTAGTGCCCCTTTTCCTTTGTGTCACATACAAGTAACCTTAGTCAGGCTATCTGGGAGGGGGAAAGTTTAGACTTTATGTGCTTATAGTTGACACAATTGAGAGCCTCTGGGTATGGAATAAGGGAAAGCAAATGAAGCAGATGTTGTTATAGAAGTCTACTATTGACCACCCAGCCAGGATGACAACACTGATGAATTATTCTATAAGGAAATAAGGGATATCTCTAGATCAGATGCCCTTGTCCTTATGAATGATTTTAACTTCCCAGATGTCAACTGGGAATATCATACAACAGACATGAAGAGGACACCAACACACAAACAGGTTCAGGAAATTCCTGAAGCAGGTTGAAAATAGAATAATAAAATCATAAAATCAGAATAGTTTGAATTAGAAGGGACATTTAAAAGTCATCTAGTCCAACCCCCCTGCAATAAGCAGGGACATCTTCAACCAGATCAGGTTGCTTAGAGCCCTCTCCAACTTGACCTTGAATGTTTCCAAGGATGGAGCTTCTACCATTTCTTTGGGTAACCTGTTCCAGTGTTTCAAGAACCTCATTTTAAAAAGTTTCTTCCTTATATCTAGTCTAAATCTACTATCTTTTAGTTTAGAACCATTACCCTTTGTCCTATTTCTACAGGCCTTGCTAAAAACTTTGTCCCTATCTCTCCTATAAGACCACTTTAAGTACTGAAAAGCTACAATAAGATCTCCCCAGTGCCTTCTCTTCTCCAGGCTGCACAACCTCTCTCATCCTGTCCTCATACCAGAGGTGTTCCATCCCTCCGATCATTTTTGGGGCCTTCCTCTGGACCCACTCCACCAGGTCCATGTCTTTCCTGTAACTGAGGAATCCAGAGCTTGATGCAGTACTTCATGTGGTGTCTCATCAGAGCAGAGTAGAGGGGCAGGATCGCCTCCCTTGACCTGCTGGCCACGCTTCTTTTTATGCAGCCCAGGATATGGCTGGCTGACTGGGCTGGGAGCACACATTGCCAGCTCATGTCTGCCATTTCACCGACCAGTACCCCCAGTTCCTTCTCCACAGGGCTGTTATCAATCCCTTCATCCCTCAGCTTGTACTGATACTGGGGATTGCCCCAACCCAGGTGTAGGACCTTGCACTTGTCTTTGTTGAACCTCATGAGGTTCACAGGGACCGACTTCTCAAGCTTAAGATAACTTCTTACGTCTACTAAGGGATCCAAATAGGAAATGTACCCTCCTGGATTTGTTGTTTGTAAACACAGGGAGACTTGTGAGCAAAGTGGTGATTGGTGACCGTCTTGGTCACAGTGACCTAGTGGTTAAGTTTCAAATTGTTGTCAAGAGGAGAAAAACTGCCAGCAAAACTTCAACCTTGGATATGGGAGAGCAGATTTTGGACTGCTGAAGGAGCTACTTACTAAGGTCCCCTGGGAATCTGCCTTTGAAAGTACTGGAGTCTATGAATGCTGGTCACTTTTGAAGAGCTGTCTCTTGAGGGCACAGAAGAAGTATCTCTTCCAGTGTCTGAAGTCATGCAAGCTGGGCAGAAGTCCAGCTTGGCTGAGCAAGGGTCTTCTTCTGGAACTTAGTCAGAAAAGGAAAGTATACGGACATTGAAAGCAAGGTTTTTTAAAATATATTAACAGCAAAAGAAGGATAAGAGATAACTTTGGTCCATTACTCAATAAGGTCGGTCACCTCATAAATAAGAACATAGAAAAAGCAGAGACATTTAATGCCTTCTACACCTTGATGATAGGCCCTGGGACCCCTGGAGCCCTATGCTGGAAGATTGTGACTCCAAACTTGTTGGAGACTTGCTGCTTCAACGGGATGCACATAAATTTATGGGACCTGATGAAATTAATCACAGGGTACTGAAAGAGCTGGCTAATGTTATTATAGGACCTCTCTCCATTATTTTTCAATGGTCTTGGGAGTCTGGAGAGATTCCAGTCAACTGGAAGGTGGCAAATGTTGTCCCAATTTTCAAGAAGAGTAAGAAGGAAGACCCTGGTAATAACAGACCTATCAGTCTCACTTCAGTCCGCCCTAAAATTATGGAGAAAGATATTCTGAGTTATTGAAAAAGACTTGAGAGACAATGCAGTCACTGGTCATGCCAACAAGGGGTTCACAAGGGGAAAGTCCTACTTAACCAATTTTATTTCCTTTTATGACAAGGTTCACCCATCTAGTTGACCAAGGGAAGCCAGTAGATGTGAGGTTTTTGGATTTTAGGAAAGCTTTAGACACTGTCTCTCACAGTGTCCTTCTGGATAAAATACCCAGCACACAACTAGACAAAGCCATAATATGTTGGTTGAGCAATTACTTGACAGGCTGGGCTCAAAGGATTGTAGTAAATGTGGTTATATGAGGCTGGGATTTAATGTAGATCTGCATTAAATTTATGATGTGGGCTCTAAATACATATAAATGTATATTTTATACCTGCTCTCCTTAGTTTTTTCTGTAAAAAAGGAAGATCAGATTTCCTTTAACTGATTTTCCAACAGATATTCTTTGGCCTACATTTAGTTCTAAATTTTATAATTGGAATTTGGGAAATTGTTGCTTCTACTTCAAATATCTGAATTTTTAGCCTGTGTGTGACAATGTGTATTTTTAAAATCTATTGTATATGAAAGATAAATCTGGTAACAAAACTGTGTTTTATTAATAAAATAAAGGCTTCTTAATGGGTGTAATTTAAAAGACACTATAGAACAGAATTCATTCCTCAGTTAAGGAGGAACAGTTATTAGCCAGAAGGGGAACACTTGTTTAACTAGAATGTGAAAATCAAGATTTTCTTCCTGTGTTGAACTAATTCTATGATGTTTTCTTTTCCTGTTTTTCTCACAAGTACAGAGAACACAGATGGTCAGATTCTGTAACACTACTTCTGCTCAACTGAATTTTTTATCCTATAGAACTCCTACAGAAAGCCAGTGAGAACTCCTTGACTTCTTCATGTCTGTATCTGAGGCTGAGATATCAACAAAAATACATTTCTCCTGTCCAGTGGCTTTGCTTGGTTTGCAGCAAGGTGACACTGAACTACACTGAGAGTGGCCTTGATCAACACCATGAGTCTAAACGAGCTATGTAACTAGGAGCACACATATGCACATTGGACTGTAAAATTAAAAGACTGTAGTCCATTTAGCCATAAGCTGTTATTTTTCTCCCACTCCCTAAAATATATATCAACAGTTAAGAAGTCTGCAGATCTTTTTCTCTATATTGAGCTTGCTTGTTCTTGAGAATGTGTCCCAAGTGCCTCTGGGTCTGCTCCTCTTCCTGGAGAAAATCTGCCTAATGATGGGGGAAAGACACATGAGCAGTGATCCCCAGAGCTGACCAAGCCAGGGGTTCCCATCAGCAAAGGAAGCAAATATCAGCAGATAGAGGTTTGAGGGTGAAGTGCTGATTTTGCTGGAGTTTTGCTTGCTTTCTGTAAGGGAAGTTGGAAAGGACAGCTGTGGTAGTAACACAGGCTAAGTGTAGAGTGTGATGCAGATATTGAAGTGAATTGTATGTAGAAGCTGTGAATAGTACATCAGTCTAGATACTTCACCAGTAAAGTGAAGAATCACTTGATAAAATTCTAGCAGGAGAAGATCCCAGAAACTTGCCAATAAAAACAGTAGTGGAGTTCAGAAATGACCTGTCTCCATGCCTTTAGCCCTACTTGGCCATCCTGGGGCTGTGTCTATCCCTTGTTACCTTCACCAGGCCAGATTCTGCCCCATGTTCCTGGTTTGACCTCAGGTCTACCTCATGACCACAAATGCCTGATGATCTGCTGCCTGGGCTTCCCCCCCTTCCCAGCCTGCCCTTCTTCCTTGCTTAGGTACACTGGGACAGGCCTGGATTCCTGTCAACTCCTATCTCGCCCACCGCCAGGGACAATATTTCACCTATGTCTCTGAATCTAATCTATTAGTTGTGGTCTTTAATTATCCAATTTGTCATTGGGCTGGTGCCTACTTTTTATATTAAACTCCCACATTTATTACTACTAGAAGAGCCATGGCTTCCTGAGAAACTATGACAGCCCCTCAGGGATTGTGAAGACTGTTTTAGGATCTCCCTTTACCTGAAGTTATATGGAAAAAGAGCTTTAACATCTGTAGTGGTTTAACCCATCTGGCAGTCAAACATCACACAGCTGCTCACTCACTCTCCCTCACACCAGGAAATAAGGGAGAGAATTAAAGGGATAAAGGTAAGAGACTTGTGCTGAGGTGAAAACAATTTAATAATTTAAATATTTTTTTTAAAATAATGATAATAATACTAATAAAAGAATATACAAATGAGTGATACACAGTGCTATTGTTCACCACCTGCTGACCAATGCCCAGCACATTCCCAGCTAGCAATCTTGGAGGAGAGAAAAAATCCCAAAACTGCAATCCCAGAAAAGAGTGCTTTCTGGCCAGCCCTCATTTATATACTGAACATGATGTTATATGACATGGAATATCTCATTGGCCAATTTGGATCTGTTGCTCTTGCTATGCTCCTACCCAGCTTGCACAACTCCTTCTTGTGCACCTGCACACTGGAAAAATGTGGGAAGTTGAAAAGTCCTTGATTTCATAGCAACAACTAAAACCCAGTATATTATCAACATTCTTCTCATACCAAATCCCATACTAAATCCAAAATACAGTGCTATTCTGGCTACTGAGGAGAAAATTAGGTATATCCCAGCCAAAACCAGAAAAATATCCTAACAGGGAACTGAAACCACAGTGCTATGGTGTGCTCTGGGTAGAAATATTATCTACTTCTGCTGTAGCTAAGCCATGTAAGACCTATTAGGCTGCAACATGTAGAATGGAATGCTGATCCTCATTCCTAGAGTTCTTATTGTTTTTATTTGTTGTTGAGTTCATAAAATATAGAGCAGAGTATAACTTCAGAAAGAGAAACTGAATGTGTTTGTTTAAGCCAAGTCAAGGAAAGGTGGATCTAGAGTGTAGGGTTTTCTTACCAAGTATGTTAACTGTTAGTTAGTGGAAGGAAAAAAAAATCCCAGTTAGGGTTATTTAATTAGTTACTCATCATAAAAAAACCCAAACATCCCCCCCCCTCCTTTTGGTCCTAGGTAGGTGGAAGTCTCTGGTATTTTTTAGGTAATCCCTCCACAATTCATGCGAAGCAATGAATTGAATGGTTGCAATAAATTATGATTGGCTGCAGAAGTGTTCTGAGATTCCTAGACACAGAGGGTGGTGAGCACTGTATATCACTCATTTGTATAGTCTGTTATCTCTGTTATCATTATCATTTTATTTTAATTAGTAAATAGTTTTGATCTCAACCCGAGAGTTTCCTTGCCCTTTTCTTTCCAATTCTCTCCCCTACTCCCTAGGCAAGGGAGGGGGAGGGTGATAGAGCAGGCTGTGTTTGGCTGCAAGCTGCAAGCAAAAAGGGTGAATCCGCCCAAACCACCATACCATTATGTCACCTTGTTACACTGTGACAAAACTCCCTCTTCTGATAGTTTCCTTCTGCAGAAAGCAGGATCTTGCCACAACATGATGTATACACTTGATCAGGCAATAAGCATATCTAGGAATCTAGATGCACTCTTGGACCCATTAACAATCTGGTAGACAAGAGCTAGCTCTCAGAGAGCTGGGTGCCTCTGACAAAGGCAGCAGTCAAAGAGTATTTGAGTCACACTGGAGGAGCTAGGCATAATATTTAGAACAGTCATACTAGATTCATTCAAACGTGCTTTTCTAGAAAGGTAAAAATGTATGAGAGATGGTTCAGAGAAAAACTTTTGATTCCTCAAAACAATATGAATTATATGATAAATCTTTGATATAACAGAAACATTTTGTTAGACATACAAGTTGTTATTGGTTGGAACTATCAGGAATACCTAGAAGCATAGTGACAGTTAGGATTGTTAAAATGTCAGAAGCAACACAGAAAGATGGCCAGAGAAACATTTTTGATTGAAAAGACATTTTTGGCTTTTGAGACTTTGACGTCAATAATAGAACAATTAGATTTTAATTAATTTGCATAGTTGTAGTGAGTCCAGTGAGAAAACTAGAAAAAGAATGAAGATCTTACACTTTATTTTGCTTCAGTAACTAGACTTTGCATTAGCTAATATGCACTCTTTTTTTCCCTTGGATATCTTAGTGTTTTCCATGTGTGCTACTATTGCAAATTCATTGAAAACCATTCATAGCAATTTTCACAGAGAATGTCTTCTAGCCTGGTAAGCACTTCTCTTATGTAAGCCAGTCTCTACTGAGTTTTGAAGTCCTGCCTCGAGGAGCTTGTCTGCAGCTCTTGGCATCTTGGGAGAGGCAAGGCAAGAGACTGGCTTTCTCATATTTAAAAATGTGTTTGTTTGTGATACTTTTCTCAAATGTACCTTGTTATCTCTCATTTTTATATTCTTGATATTATTTTTCCCCATGACTTAATTGTATTACTAATCCTCTAGTTGATTTATCTACCATATGAGTCAAGATCTAATGTAATTATTCATTCAATGGCATAGACATTGAAATATGAAGTATATTCATCTGCTATCACACACTTGACAAATAAGAGCATTTTAAGTTTGTTTACATATAAAAGGGAGGACAGCTAGTAAGTAAGATGAGGCTTCATTCTTCTGTTCTTTTAAAATACTTCACTAATATATTTTTAATATTCTCCCTACAGGAGTGAAAAGAAGGATGTTCCAAAGTCTACTGAACTGTATTTTGTACAAAGGACTCTCATTATATGAGTATTAAAAGTTTATTTTAAAAGTTTGTCTTGCAATCTGGTAACCAGTGTTGAAAGTAAAATATACAAGGGATGGCAGAATATATAAGAAAAATGAAGCAGTATCTTAGCTTTCATAGTAGAGTCTTCCACCATTTTATATGGTAACATACAGGAATTATATTTTGCACAGATTTAGAAGACAGGATTCTTTGAGTTGCTTGTTTTCATACTGCCTAGCTCCCTATCCTACCATTGAAACAGATTCTGCTCTTGGGGTGAATGGCTGAGTAAATTCTGCAATCCTTTAAAATAATGTCTGTTTTAAAAACAGTACTTTACCTTGTTATGTATCACAAGACCTTTCCCAGACCCTATTGGCCAAGGGAGCTTATCACCTCTGCAGTTCACTGACAAAGGCATCACATTTAAGCTCATATCAAACACAGAAACTTTCTCATCCCTCTGAAAACCAACAAGTATTAAAATGTGGATGTGCTCATTCATTGTTAATTTCATCAATGAAAATATTTTCAGGAATTATTTTTTCTCCATTTTAGCCATGATCTCTCTAATATCAGACAATTTTTCTTTGAGATATTTTACTTTTATGAAACATTTCAAAAAAGCATTTATCTTTTTTTCAGAAGAGGAGCAGAAGAAAGAATAAAATACACGGGTGTAAGCAGCTAAATATTGCTTAGATTACTCAATGTTCATACAATTGCTAAAATGGAGAAAGAAATTAGTAAGTCAGGCTGGGATGTTTTACATAATATACTATATGACAGGGGAGATTCAAAGTTAGTGTAAAGTGATGTTGATCTCCTGACCTTAATGAAACTTGGGTATATCACCAGCTGAATACTTCTCCCAAACAGCCAGAAGTGAAAGAAGAGAAATCAAGAAGTGCAAGAAATATGGTAGAAATATACTTTTTTATCTCTCCCTTTCTTATTATCTCTCTCATTTTATCTCTTTGCAAAGGAAAAACTATAAAGCAAAAAGAGAAAAAAATTGTAGTTGCAACTGAGTATAAACCGGTGAAACTTATGTCATAATTATCATAGGTTTGCTTCCATGTCTACCACAAATTTTCTGTTGGATTCAGCTATATGCAATATCTGCCACACAGATTTTTCACTTCATACTCTTTTTTGTGATTTTGTTCAGTTTGACAATGATAGCTTTGACAGTAACGTTTTCTCCCATCTTTTGACTGTGGTTACTCCATTTGATGCTTGCATGAGAAGGACAGATTTGGAGGCTGTATGTGAAATTATCTCCTACCATCTGTTGAAGGCAGACACTTGGCTAATGAGATCTGCACAGGTAGAATCCAGGGAAGTTTCACTAGCTTTACAAATGTGGCCTTATATCTGCATATCCCAGAAACTTGCCCGGAGGTGTGGTTTAATACTGTCCAATGTTACTGAAATATTTGCTTAACAGCACTTTCAGATGCTCTACCCTGAATTTTTATTCTGCAAGAAAGAGAAAGTAGGGGTCTATGTGTGGTGTATTTTTTAGAGGGGAAATTTCAGAGTATTTGTAAAATTTCATAGATTATTGTCATTTTTACAACTAAAATTGCAGCATGCATGTCAACCTTTATTCTCACTGACTCAGTTTGATACTTCAGAAAGTAATGGCCTGTTTGCTCTTAAAGCACCTCAAAAACCTGTAGTTCCAGAGTAGATACACATTTCTGATGTGAAATTTATGTTCTTGTTTTTTCTTAATCTAAAGTAAAAGATGCTTTTTTTTTTTTTCTTTTTTTTTTTTTTTTTAAATCATATGGCTGCTCTGGGTGACTGGAAAACTGAACAACAGCCTTTTTGCTGTGGATTCAGTAAGTAATTCTTCATATATAAGTTGTTTTACAATATAAGTCATATGAACATTTTTTTGTCATAAGGGATGGTGCATTTACATCCATATAGATTGTATTGATATTACTTCAGGCAAATTATTGTTTGCTAGGGGCAACAACAGGAGTATGAATTACCGCAAGAAAGCAGAAATGTAAGCAACAATTTTGAGTATTTCTTTAGTATTCAGATAAATATTGATCATGTATCTGTGCTCCTGTGAAACTGACAAAACATCCTTCCTTTTACAACCTTTTATCTTTAAACAACTACTCCGTAGTGTTCCTGAAGATGCTGATCACTCTATTATTAAAAGAGCATTTATATTAAGTGGATGATTCTTTTATATCCATTGTGTGGTGTGTAAGACAGGCTTTCATTCTTTATTCGTAGCTCACATATTTTTATTTACATTTGTGATTGTGACTTTTTTTGACAATGAGTTTTCTGTATTTCTTTTGTTTTGCTGCAGGGGAAGTAAAAGCCTCCAAGATGTGATGTATGCTCCTAGCTAGTACAATAAAAGCAATTTAAATTGTTTTATCATGCCCTGCTTTGTTTTTCTTTCTTTCTGAAGAAAATAAATTAAGGAAATACTTTCAGAATAATAACTTTTATCTTACTAATAACATCTTAGATGATCTTCTCCACAGAAAAATTGGTTTCTGCTGTTGCTAGTGCCAGTTTTGCTGATGCTTTACATGAAAGCTCTAAACCTGCAGTATGGAAAAGCTCATAAAAGGTCACACAGGCTTCAGTCAAGTGTCTGGTATTGCCTTTAACAATTAAATTCATTGTATTGGGTTGACATGGCAAGGTTTAGGTAGTGGGGTGCGCTGCAGGAGTGGCATCTGTGAGAGGAGGCCAGGGGCTGTTCCATGCTGGACACAGCTGGTTCTCTGCAACCCATGGGAAAGACCATAGCGAAGCAGGTTGTTCCCTGCAGACCATGGAGGACTCTATGCAGAAACAGGTGTTCTGTCAGGAGTTGTGGCCCTGTTAGGGACCCACGTAGTTCTCGAAGAACTGTACACCATGGAAAGGACCCATGCTGGAGCATTTTGTGAAGAACTGAAGCCCATGGGAAGGTTTCACACTGGAAACCTTCTGGAAAAGTTAATGAAGGACACTATCCCG
>NW_010289100.1:10755-13949 GCF_000700745.2 Antrostomus carolinensis | reverse complement strand
AGAAATGACAGAGTCAAGTGATTATGAAGTGTCTACAACCCAATTCCTCATTTGCCTGTGCTGCTCAGGGAGAGGAGGCAGAACATTTAGGAATGAAGTTGAATTTGGGCAGAACAGCAGATTGGAAGTACGTGTTTTTAATTTGTCTTTGTTTCTCACTATCCTACTCTATTTTTAATTGACAATAAATTAAATTTATTTCCCCAAGTCAAGTCTGTTTTGCCTATGACAGTAATTTGTGAGTGGCCTCCCTGTCCCTTTCTCAGCCCATGAGCATTTTCACTATTTTTTCTCCTCCTGTCCTGCTGAGGAGGGGGAGTGAAAGAATGCCTGGGTGGGCACCTGGCAGCTGGCCAAGTTAACCCAGCACACTCATTCATATTCTTTCTGTAGTTATGGAAGGCTGATTTTGTTTAAAACAATTTTTAATAATTTTTTAGTAAGGCTGAAAAATGTCTGTTTATGATCTATCTTGCTGTAATAAAGACAGGCTCATGGGCAAAGCAAATGCATGTTAAAGACAAACACATGAAAATCATTTCTGTATGAGCATAGTCATATCTTGCCCTATACTGCTTATATGTGGCAGGATATTTTTGTTGGAAAGACTGGCTGGCGAAAATTCTGTTGAATTAGTATACTAAATTTTATACTAAACAGATTCAACTGCCAAAAAGGCTCCTATCCTCATATGAATTATCAAAAATCTGTTCCTTGTGGCAATGTTCCAAGGGATTAAAATTCTGCTTACTTCTTGGTTTTCCATGTAATTTTGTGCCCACACAAGTTAGTTCTGCAAAATTTTAAGACAGGTGTTTTCATCAGACTTCACCATCATTGGAGAAGAGCTGACAACAAAGTGAGGCAAAGTGCGCAGTAATCACATACATATTCAATGTTCAGCAGACATTGCCAGCCTCCACAGGTCTGTGCCATCTTGCACAAAGTTAAATTTGGATACTAGTATTCAGTAATCCATCCTAGCATGCAAAACAAAACATCCTAGTATTCAATGTAAAAAATATAAAAAGAATTAAATGAGTTGGAGATGCCTGAGATTTTTCAAGCATGATCAAATAATCTTAAAAAATCTTTTTAAGAATCCCCATACCCTGGCACTGTCATTGATGTCAAGCTTCATCCCCATGGCTGTGCCTTCTGTTGAGGTCAGTGGTGGGAATATAATACTAAATTCTATTTGACTGAAACATTTGGGGCTGGGTCATGTGTTATGGGTTTCTCTATAATGTGACATCCTTGTCATGGGTAGGCAGGAACATTTCTGATAGAGGAGAAGAGAAAAATTTTCTGTTCCTTGCTCTCTCTCTCTTCACAGTGAGACATTCCCCTTCTTTACATTCTGTAGCTTTGAAGAAAAGATGCTGAAATACAGTTTGAGTATTCACACAGTTCGAAGCAGCATTTTAATAGTGGTTACATATATTGGAGAAAGCAAAATCCAGTTTTCAACTTCCCTCAGGTGTTCTTGGCAAGTCAGAGCTTAACATCTATTTTGGACACACGTTATTGAGCTATAGTATGAATACTGACAGATCAAAGGTTAAATAAAAAATATGATCACTATAATTTTGTTTGTTGCTGATGAGTATTCCAAAAGATTGGCTATGCAGAGTCTATAGAACAGTTGCATTTTATTGCATTAAATTGGTTTGAATTCTAGCACTATTACCAGTTTAGTGAGGCTGATGTTACTCAGTGCTGTAGGGTGCTGCCTACTGTGGATCACCCCTGCTAGAGCCCATCCTGCCATGAGTAACAATTAATGCATATGTCAATATTCTTGTAGCTTGCTACAAAAGATTTATGTGTTCAGCGCTTTCACATGTGCAAGGAAGCAGCACTAATCACAGAGCACTGAGATCTGGATCCTTGAAGACTGAATGCACTAACTCATTAAGGAAAGTGAATTGTAGTGACTGAAAGGTTTCCCAAAACTAAACTCGTGTGGGTGCAGTTATTTTCAGACCAATCCCAAAAGAAGTGTCACATACTTTTTCAACTTGTGTTTGTACCTGCTTTGGAATAACAGTTTGCTTAATTGTTCCTTTTAATTTAAAATTTTAAAATGAAAATCACAATAAAAAATAAGATAATGACTCCTGTTTTAGAGATTCAAAGTAAATTTGTTGGAATAACAGTTTGCTTAATTGTTCCTTTTTATTGAAAATTTTAAAATGAAAATGACAATAAAAAATAAGATAATGACTCCTTGATGTTTTAGAGATTCAAAGTAAATTTCTTAATTTATTGCTTGCACATAATCTCAATGAACTTTCAAATATTTGTGTAATTTAGGGGAGCTACATTAGGTGACAATACTTATGAAAATTGTCATGTAACTGTCCAACCTGGTTACTGACCAAGGTAACAATCATGTGATCATATGAAATACACCTGTAGATGGTGAGAGTACTCTGTGTAGATTACTGGCAGCTTCAGGGCATTTTGGTCTTAATTTTTGAAGATAATATATGGACATTACATGAAGAAGTGCAAGACAGTTTTGTATTTACAGAAACTTGGAAAATTGTTGCAGCTTGATGATGAAAATTAAATTATTGATGTTGACTAGATTTTTCCTCTCAGGTCCAATGAATACAATTGCATATGACCTTTCTAAGTGATGTAAATGAGTGATATCAGGGTTTATTTCATTAAATACGATTTGCCTGACCAATCTGGTGGCCTTTTATGATGGGGTTACAACGTTGGTGGATAAGGCTAAAACAACTGATGTCATCTACCTGGACTTGTGCAAGGCGTATGACACCGTCCTGCATAGCATCCTTGTCTCTAAAATGGAAACACGTGAGTTTGATGGATGGACCACTTGGTGGATAAGGAACTGTCTGGATGTTTGCACTCAAAGAGTTGTGGTCAATAGCTCAATGTCCAAGTGGAAACCTGTGACGAGTGGTGTCCCTCAAGATTCGGTATTGGGACCGGTGATCTTCAGCATCTTTGTCGGACACATGGACGGTGGGATTGAGTGCACCCTCACCAAGTTTACTGATGACACCAAGCTGTGTGGTGAGGGATGTGGGATGTGAAGGGATCCCACATCACTAGAGGGATGTGAAGCCATCCAGAGGGATCTTGACAGGCTGGAGAGGTGGGCCTGTGCTAACCTCATGAGGTTCAACAAGGCCAAATGCAAGGTCCTGCACCTGGGT
>NW_010289100.1:0-10597 GCF_000700745.2 Antrostomus carolinensis | reverse complement strand
CAACCGTATCCTGGGCTGCATCAAGAGAAGCGTGGCCAGCAGGTCAAGGGAGGTGATTCTCCCCCTCTACTCTGCTCTCATAAGGCCCCACCTGGAGTACTGCATCCAGTTCTGGAGCCCCCAACACAAGAGAGACATGGACCAGTCAGAACAATTCCAGAGGAGGCCACAAGGATGATCCGAGGGCTGGAGCACCTCTCCTATGAGGACAGGCTGAGAGAGTTGGGGCTGTTCAGCCTGGAAAAGAGAAGGCTCCGGGGAGATCTTATAGCTGCCTTCCAGTACCTGAAGGGCCTACAAGAAAGCTGGGGAAGGACTTCTAACAAATGCAGGTATTGATAAAACAAGTAGTAATGGCTTTAAATTGGAAGAGGGTAAGTTTAGATTAGATATTAGGAAGAAGTTCTTCACTGTGAGGGTGACGAGACACTGGAACAGATTGCCTAGAGAACTTGAGGATACGCCCTCCCTGGAAGTGTTCAAGGCCAGGCTGGATGAGGCTTTGAGCAACCTGACGTAGTCGGGGATGTCGCCGCTCATGGCAGGAGGGTTGGAACCAGTTGATCTTTAAGGTCCCTTCCAACCCTAAATATTCTATGATTCTTTGGTTCTATGATTCTATGATTTATTTTTCTGAAACTTTTCATTTAAAGGAGAAATTAATCTGAAGTGCAACCAGATGCGATAGAGGAAAAAAATAGCTTACTAGGTCTTTTAGTGGACATTTCAATAAAATAAAATGTTTTGAAGAACAAAAAATACTTTAAAAACTCCATCTGCCATCAACATTTTAACTCTTGTTAAGGCATTACTAAAACTTATGACAGCTGAAACTGTCAATCTTTCAGGTCCTCAGGAGTCTCATCTAGCATCCAGTTAAGACAATGAAAAGATTTAAAGCAATGGCTTCAGTTGCTTATGAACTTAACAAAATTAATCCATTGGGTTGTGGCAGTAACAGATTTCAGGACTGGGTGAATCTTTTGGAGGATTTTGCCCTGGTAGTTTTACCTGTCCATCACAGTGGAGTGAAGTTAAGTGTCTCAGCTGTATCAGTGACACACAGGTAATTGCCATCCCCTGCATTTGTAGCCAAATTAGGCTGTATTTGAAAAAGCTTTGGCTCCCCTTTTGGAGCATGTTTTAATAAAGCACAGTGCATGAGCAAGTGTAGATGATCTGAGAATATAGAACTAATATAAGCCTTCTGAAATACTCCCACTGTGACATGCAGTCTCGTCCTGCCACACAGTATCATTATAAGCACAGCTATATTTCATGAAGTTGCAGAATGCTTTATGACGTTCCTGCTGTGTGGCTTTGTTTTGTGCCTTTTTTTACTAACCATATCTCCCAGGTCTTTTCCTGTCTCTGGAAAAATTATTGCAAGTGTCGATACAGTGTGCATTTCAGATTAAGTGATCCACGTCCCTGATCCCTGGTACAGACAGGAAGCCAATGTCTGTCACAAAAGGATTGAGCTCTGCAACTCTACACACTACAAACACCATTGCTTTAAAAATGGTGGGCTGGAGCTGCTGACAGGTTTGTGTCATTTAGAAGCATGGAGGACTTAATTATCATCCAGCTAATCCCATAAGGAGACATAGTTTGATTTCATTAGTAGAGTATAATTTTGTACAGTTCACAGTAGCTGAACAGCTTGCCTTAGTTACTCACTGACTGTACAAAGTAGCTTGCACAAACCTACCCCTTACAATAAAAAACGTCAACAGAAAGAGAATGAAAAAGGAGTTCAGGTGAAGAGGTCTAATCAGGAAGGTACTGTCAGTTCCTTTCAGTTGTTTTCCTTCAAAGGAATTTAGGCATTTCAAGTTAACTCTCTCTCTAGTATTCACTGCCCTTTTCAGAGCATCTGGAAAAGTGAATTGACAGTTATGTCATGTTACATACTGTATATTTGGAGGACAATTTACAGACGGTTCTATGAACTGCAAAAGAAGGAACATTAAGGGAGGCGGAAGGTAAATATATACACAACACACATGTGGTCCTACAAATGCACATTTGTGTATGTACAGTTATGTGCCTGTGTGTATATGAGTTCTTTGTTATCTTTGATACTAATCAGTATAGTTGAGGAAATGTTTTGGTTAATATAAAAGTAGTTTAAACATGTATTTCTATATAGACCAAAAAACTTCATAAGTTTTTTGATTATAGATTATATAGATTATAGATACATAGATTATTCTAATGAATACCTTTATACTGGAGAAAGATGAATAAAAATTGTGTGTTTGAAAATGCTGTAATATATTTTTTTTAATGTCTTTTGAAGCAACTCTTTCTCATTTTCTTTTTTGAAATGGAACAGAAAATTAAATAAAAGTTTTTAAATTTCTGGAAATGCAAACCAAAAAATAAATACAAAATGTGTGTATTTTCAGATTATTTTTGTTTGTCAAAAGAACTAAAAATTATAATTAATTTCAAACTTCAGTGATTTATCTCTAGGGTTTTTGGTTTGTAGCTCTCAGGGGAAATAATATTAATTTTAAGATATACTAAGCTACTGAAAGCTGAGGCAACCATAAGATTCAGATAGCTGAAGTATTTAGTGTCAAGAGCCTTATAAAAAGGAAAGTAGAGGCGTTTGAATAACTTCTTAAAACTATTTGAAATAAGATCTACTTTCCCAATAATTCTCATTTTCTACTCTGTTTGCCCTTGTTTCATCATCTGCTGCTTGCCCTCTCAGTAAATTTGTGTGCTAGCTTAAGAAGACATTGAATCTGACTGTGAAAGATGAAGAAAAGGGAATAGTTTAAAAGCAATAAAATGCTATGAGAAAAAATAGATTGAAATGAAAAAAAAAATGTTTTGCAATGCAGTGCTACTCAGGGGATAATTCCAACAGAATTAATCAGCCGCAGTACAACAGGGTCCTGGTTTATTGCAGGCATTAAAAGAGCCTTTAGGGTCTTAAGTATGCAGTAAATGGAGCCCATCTTTCTTTCAGGAAAACCAACAGGAGTTTTGACATTGATATTAGTGCAAGTAGGATTGTGTACAGAGGAAAGCTACACTATCCTGTTCAGCATTGGGTTTGAGTTAATAATTCTAATGAAAGTCACTGTGTAGAAATTAGAGCATGTATGTAAATCATGCCATTCCTGGATACTTACCTGAAACATGGCAACTACCTAGAGCAAATAAATAAATAGAATTTAACATATTTATCATATCCAAATGAAAGTTAATCTCAGAAAACTTTGTTATCTTTCTGAAGCCAACCAGACAAAAGAAGTAATTTCCCAATGGTAAAAAATATCCCTGTAGCTCACATTTATGGATCAATGCATTGCAGAGATTAGTTCTTCATAGTTCTTTGAGAGAAGACCAAAAAATGAAGACGCATTCTAAAAAAAGTGTTAGGTAATAGTTTAACAATGAAGAATGTTAAGCAGCTCTCAAATTCCTACTATTTGGAGACTGTGAATTGCAGGATATTTCTGTGCAGATACAAAGTTCTTTTTTAGCTATATTACCATGGTTTACCATGCTGTGGTAACTCATGCAACTGAGGAATTGAGCTAAGACAGCAGACAATGACCTGAGGTGGCCAAGGTTGTGCAATATACTCCCTTCTGTTTGCAGGACAGCATAGCATGTTGGTGGCTGCAGGTGGTAATAACTTTAATCACCATAGCAAGATATTATTCTTTATTGACATTTTCAGAGTGCCTTTCTTCAGCTTTTTAAAGGTATGTCACAGAACATATTAAAATAATAGATATGATAACAATAGTAATAAAATATGAAAATGAGTGATACACTGCACTATTGCTTACCACCCGCTGACCAAGCCTGGCCCATTCTTGGGGAATGATCCTGGAGGAACGACTATCCCAATACTGAAACCACAATCCCAGAAGAGAGAGAGCTCAAGCAAAAGCCAGAGAGAGCAAGAGATGAAGAGACCCTCAATTGGTATACTGAACATGATGTTATATGATATGGAATATCCTATTAGCATACCCAAATGCCAATTTAACTTATTAATTTAAATATTCTTTGCCTCCCTCCAGATCTTGCACTTGTAGACTAACAAAACATGAAGTCCTTCAACTTCCAGAGACAAAATGAAAACATTAGTATGTTATCAGTGTTTTTTCTCATAACAAATCCCATGTTGAGACCACAACACAGTGGTCTCAACCACTGAGAGAACTTTAGCTGTTCTAACTACTAAAAAGAAACCTAGCTCTGTCAGATAAAAACCAGCACAGGAATAATTTAGGAATCCTGAACATTTCATTTCGATATGGCAGTTAATTGAGGCCAGCTCCAGTATACACTCACATTGGTTCCAGTTTTAGATGAGCTTGTGACATTGAAGTTGTAAGGCTTTTGAAGGGCAATATCATGTCTTTTTATTTCCCCTTAGCCTGAATGTGAAAGCTCCTTCCATCACTTTGACACTTAGCACTGTTTTCAATAGAATTATTTTGCATATGATATGAATTGATTAAAATATGTCCACTGATTAATTTGTTGGTATTTTTTAGTGGAAAAAATATTTTTAAAATTCCATTTCACATTGTAGGCATTGGAATATCATTTTGAAATGAGCAGTTACATCTCACTTTTATTTGTATCCCAGGGTCATTTGTCTTAATGAGAAACATATCAATGTTTCAGCTACACAGACCTAAGGGGTTATGTCTTTCTATTCACAAGAAACCTGAAAAACTTTGAACTACACAGCTACAGAAATTGAGATGATCTATAGAGTTCAGTTCTAAAGCTATAAATCACAATGGCAGAGACTTCTGGTCAATAAGCTCATGTGAACTTGTTTCCATTTCTAACCTGCATGCACTTACATTGTGTGTTCCACAATTCTTCTTTATCTTACTTCAGGGACTTCCACTGTTATTCTGACACAGACATAAGATTAAAAAATAAAAGGTCACACGCTGTCGAATTTGCACCACAGACCCTGAGCAAAAATCCAAATCAAATAGCAGTGTGGATAATTTCTAGTGGTATCAAGGAATGAGCAAAAATAAACAAGAAGAATGATATAGGACTGCAGTGGTGATATAATATAGCCATTATGATTTCAGTAAGTTTTTCAAAATTTTGTAGCCCCCAAATAAAGATAAAGTATCCTAATTTAAGGAAGTCACATTTTAAAACATTGACCTGTGAGTATTTACCTCACAGTAATAATGTAATTATCATTTACAAGTCTAGATCCTAACAACCTAGATCAATGATACATCTCAAAGAAAATAGTTAGAATAAAGCCACACTCAATAATTTGCCACTGTTTCTCAAAAGAGCAGGATTCTTTTGTGTTTTTTGTACGTATTATTAAAGTTTATAAGAGATGAAAGATTCATCTACTTTGTACTTCTGACAGAGAAGGAACAGAGATTTTTGTTGAAGGTTTTCGTGGTTTTTTTTTTAAATATTATTTATAACATTTGCAAATGGTCAGTGTTTTCTGGAATTTATGAACACTTAAAACATGTCTACTGTGCCATTGAAGATAATGGTAAGGATTCTAATAGATGACTGATAACGAGCACCAAAGGTAATGCTTTATTAATTGAACAATTTTAAGAACACTATGCTATTTTATTTGGGTTGGGATTATATTTCATGAAATACATGAACACTCAACAATTCCTTCTTACTGTACATGACAGCATATCTGGCATTGTTTTCTGAACTCAAATAAAATGGTGTCTGTCTGTTTGGTTAAGACATAAAAATAACAGCAACCTTCAAACTAAACTGAAAGTGTATGGGGTGGGTACCTTAAAAACCAAGAGGATTTCCCTCATTACAAATGCTCCTTGATTGCTTTCTGATACAAGACTGCATATTAAATTGATAATATATCTAAATTCTTTCTTGCTGCAATTCAAACAATAAATTACATTTAAAAAAAATAATCCCAAAGGTCACACATTATTCCCCTCGAAATGCCTACTACTTTATACTAAATACATAAAATTTCCTTCTCAGTTATATTCATAGGCTTAGAGACACACATGGTTATAACAATTTATAATTCTTTCCCTGCCATGAAAGTCAGAAGGTTAAAATCCACCTTGCCTTTTTATTACTTATTCAGGCTTTTACATGCTTAAAAAGTTATAGTTGACAAGTGTCTTTTCTTCAGATTTAAATGCAGACAGTCATACTGGCTCATGAATGGGCAGGTAATTCTGTAAATACGTATCTTATCTCTCCATGATCTCACACACTGGGCACAACAGGGATTCTTGTTGCAAAACAGCAAGGACCAAATGGTTTTCAAAATGCTCTCATCTAATTCTACCACTTTCATCCACTTAGCAATGTAGTACCAGTGCTCAGACTCAGCAGTTCAGCATCCTGCAGTCCCTCAGGGAAAAATTCTTATGAAGTTACCAGTGGCTGGCTAGCAAATTATTTGAAATCACCAGGGTCCTATTAATCTAAAATGGCTTCAAAAAAAGAATGATAGAGTTCTAGATAGACTCGGACTTTCTTTTTTCCCCCCATGGAGGCAGCCATCTAATAAAGGTAAATGATTCTTGTGAAGTATTAAAAAAATAAGTTGTCAAATACCCTTATAAAATTTTGTTTATACAACTGTTCTCAAATTTTGTTCGTCATTCTGTTGCAAAAAGGCCTGCTGTGGCAATTACAATTTAAAATATCTGAGGGGTTGCCTGTTGGTGTCCTTATGCCAGAGGTATTTTTCATTTATCAAGGACGTACTGAGGGCTCAATTTACAAGGTGGAAAAAAGGCCATTTATAGAATAGTATATTCTTGCTGTTACTAAATAGCAGGCCCATTAATATCTCTTGCTGGTTTTCAGCTCTGAGATTGTTTGCCCCATGATGTATCACAAAGTATCCTTAAACTGAAATTACCAACAAAAACTGAAAGAGATTAAATAAGAAATGCAGAAAATCTTTTACATTATTTCCTCTTATTCTGGGCAATATTGATGACTTAGCCCCCTGATGAGAAATTGTTTCCTATGGTGGAAAAAAAAATCTGTTAAAGAGTAGATACAAAAGGATCTAGTTTCATTAAATTATTTTGCATGAACCTCAAATAAAATTCTGAAATAATCTGTTTAACAATGCCACTTGAATTGTGAAAAGTGAGTAAAGTACTACTCTAATCTTTGTTTTGTGTCCTATACAACCATATGTATCTGTAATATTAAAGGATTATAATATCAAATCAGAAATTACCTCTAAAATTTGGGTAGCATTTAATCTCATTTAGAGAGTTATAAATGACTTTATGAAAATAATAGCATTTGGAATCTGTCCTTAAGTTCTCAAGGTATCTTCTTCTCCTTAGTAAATCCTTAATGATTGCATTGAAAATGTTATAGGTAGAGTCAATGAAAGCTATAGCTCAGAATACATTGGTCTCAAACTAATACATACAAAGATTTTTCTTTTTTTTCTTCTTTTTGTTTTTCTTCCAGTCTTATTTTTTGTTGTTGTTTTTCTGTCTTTTAAGAGGTACTTCCAGAATGCTGCCTACTATTACCAAACACAGTATACAGTGTATGAACTTCAGTGGTGCAGCTGTTTGGATATTTCATACAAGTTTTCCACTTAGGTGTTTCAGGACCTTGTTCCATGAAGGACTTATGCAGGTTTGTACATCCCATTAAAGTAAAGCTCTAAATGGAACAAGCTCAAATTGTTGAAACTGATGAAAGTCTTCAAAAAGCCTACGGGCTCACTGACCTGTTGCATGGTGTGAAGTTGTGGTGGCAACCTTTGTGAGACCTGGACACCCAAAACCCTCTGCTAAGTGTAAATATCAATGACTATGCTAGCAAGTAGTTCATAGAATCATAGAACCATAGAATGGTTTGGGTTGGAAGGGACCTTAAAGATCATCTAGTTCCAATCCCCCTGCCATCAGCAGGGACACCTTCCACTAGATCAGGTTGCTCAAAGCCTCATCCAACCTGGCCTTGAACACTTCCAGGAAGGGGGCATCCACAACTTCCTTGGACAACCTGTGAGTTACAGGTCTGCTTTGACATGCAGCTGCAGGAGACACTTTTCCGTTTAGGTTAGCAAATTCCCACAGCCATGTCAGGGGACCTGATTTATTTATCCCATATTCTGTGGAAGTTATTTATCAGACCAAAGCTGGTGTATGCAGATCTCTTTATCATCCCTTGACACAGGGCTTTACAGTACCAGGGAATGATTAAAGAAGAAAGATAGTATTCTGACTTGATAGCTTTGTGGTCAGGGCAGTCAGTAGCTGACAAATAATCAAGGTTCTAGGCTTTACCCTCAATTTTCTTTAAAATCCAATTAGTGTTTATTGTAAAACATAAATAGAATTAGAACTGAGATTTCCTTCACCTCTTTGTTGAACCCAGCATTAGATTCAGCACTGCTTGACTCTTTTTGGGTTTTTTTTTTTTGATTGCTCTGAAACTGTTCAATTCCTTGAATTTCTCATGCTTTGTTCAATAATTTGTAGCTATGCATTCATATCAGTGCAACCTCTGGGGTTTCACACGATACTATTATTTGTATTTCCATACAGTGTGGGATTTGCATGGAGAATGAAGACCTGTTATGCAAGGCTCAATACAGCCACATGCTACAGTGAGTTATCCAGAGAAATTACAAAATGCATTTGTCATTTCTATTTGCTACTTCATAACATATGCAACTATAATCGGGCTATTTGAAGTACGTTAAGTGTAGGTGGGGACTGAACTAATTATTAGAAAGTAAGGATTTGCACTGGCAGAAGGCCAGATAAGAGACTGATAACAGGGTTTGGCATACAGTACAGAGTAACAATAATTTGCATGGCAGTAATTAGAAATATATACTCATGAGTGCCCTTTACCTTACCAAATTTGTCAGTGATGAATATGTAAAAGGAATTGCTTAAAGCTCTCTTCTCCAATATTTTTAGAAATATATTTTTAGAAAAATTTTTAGAAACATCTGTTTTATTGATGAAAACACTGTATAATTTTCTGCATAGAATTTTTTTTTTTTTCTGGCTTAAAAAAAAAAAAAAAATAATATTCCTTCCTAGCACTTATTGCCCTTTTTCCAATTTCAAATTTCTGTCTTTTGTTTTGATTTCCATTGGTTCAATGCTCTAGAACCAGGTAACTTGTTAAGCAAAACATTAAAATAACAAGTAATTTCTTCTCTAAATTATGACATGTACCTAGCTTGCATATAATTATGTAGTCACTCATTGTTATTACTTTAACAAAATTCAGTGTCTTTTTTATTTTCTTCAGGGTACCAATATCTTGTGATTTAGAGGCTAAGAATAGAATAGGGTCTATACATAATCTGATATAAACACTTCATGTTTTTTCATAATTATGTCTGAAATTTGAATGTTTTTCATAAAGATAATTTTAAAATTTTGGCTTTTTTCTGTCCCAGGATTTAAAGTGAAATGACATTTAAAATTTACAGACCTTATGGGAATTGAACTAAATAACAAAGTATTATTTGGGCTGAATATAAATAATTGTTCTTTGGAGACATATTCAGCTCCAGAATATCAGTCAAACTGGGGATACCCTCCTTAGTCAGGACACCATGAAAAATCTTGGACAGATAACAAAAAACTAGAAGTACTGAGTCCTCACAGTTGTAAAGAGAGCAGTGCCATGTAATGAAAACATCAGATCTGTTTTTCAAATAATGCATCTACAGTGATTGGATATGGCCAGCCTTAACCTCCATATATCTCCATTCTGCCTCTGTAAACTGGAAATAATATACATTCCTCTCACAAGACAGTAATGAAATAAAGTCACGGAGACACAAAGAAAATTTATCTTGATAAATGGCCAAGAAAAATCCATGGTAACGTTAAGATTCCTCCCTTCAACCTGTTTTTTTAATACAAAGCTTTAAAATCAGTTAAGAAAGAGAGGGTCATTGAATAACAAATAGATAAAAAAATACTGCATACCCAAGGTTTTAGTGGACATTGTCCATTACACACACTGCAGTATCAAGTACTATGGAAAGTCATATGTAATCATTAAGTTACAGGTTGTTTCATAATTCATAACTGCAGTTGGTTGGCCCTGGCTGGATGCCACATGCCCACCAAAGCCCACTCTATCACTTCCCCTCCTCCTCAGCTGGATGGGGGGAGAAAAATATAACAAAAGGCTAGTGGGTCGAGAGAAGAACAGGGAGAGATCACTTACCAATTGCTGGCATGGGCAAAACAGACTCGACTTGGGGGGAAAAAACAAAATTTAATTTATTACCAATCAGATCAGAAGATAATGAGAAATAAAAACAAATCTTAAAACACATCCCCCCACTCCTCCCTTCTTCCCGGGTTTAACTTCTCTCCCGATTTCCACCTCCTCCTTGCCAGCAACACAGGGGGACAGGGAATAGGGGTTGGGGTCAGTTCATCACACATTGTTTCTGCTGCTTCTTCCTCCTCAGGGGGAGGACTCCTTCCCCCTCACCAGCATGGTGTCCCTCTCACAGGAAACAATCCTCCATGAACTTCTCCAACATGAGTCCTTCCCATAAATGACAGCTCTTCATAAACTGCTCCAGCCTGGGTCCTTT
>NW_010289099.1:0-441 GCF_000700745.2 Antrostomus carolinensis | reverse complement strand
GCTCCCGAACCTGGTCTTTTCCTACAGTGGGCAGCTTTTTGGACTTTTCCTTTGCTTTCTAGGACTTGGGCAGTGTGGCACAAGCCCTTGCCAGTGAAGACTGAGGCAAAAAAGTCATTGAGCACCTCAGCCTTCTCAATGTCCCAGGTGACCAGATCTCCCGTTGCCTTCCGGAGAGGGCCCACATTTTCCCTAGTTTTCCTTTTCTCCTGAACGTACCTGTAAAAGCTTTTTTTGTTGCCCTTGACATCTTTGGCCAAATTTAATTCCGTCAGGGCCTTGGCTTTCCTAACCTGACCCCTGGCTTCTTGGGTAATTTGTCTGTATTCCTCCCAGGTTACCCGTCCTTCCTTCCGCCCTCTGTAGGTTTCTTTTTTGGTTCTAAGTTTATTCAGGATTTTTCTGCTCACCCATGCAGGCCTCCTGCTCTTTTTGCCTGCC
>NW_010289098.1:0-20768 GCF_000700745.2 Antrostomus carolinensis | reverse complement strand
GCTAACAATCACACTGTTCTCTTTAAAAGTAGATCAAAAAAGGACATCACACTTTCCTGGAGAGTCACATTCATACTTCATCAGTCTTCAAACTTAGATGATAAGATTTCAATTATTTCTTCAGCTAAATCCTCTAAGGTGTATACCTGTAGGTTCAACCTACTTGAAAATGCTCAGTTTATGAAACCAGTTGTTGATCTAGTCTTTCCTTACTCTACCTTTGAAAAATTCTAATGTTTTCAGAACACCTTACACAACTTCCAATAAAAAAGATTAAACCTTTTATTTTAGTTGTTAAAGAGAATTCTAATCATGTCAATTTCAAAATAAAAAGGAAAACCAAAATTGTGTACAACAGGGACTTGTGTGAGGAAAATGAGTGAATGAAAAACCAAATAAAATCTTGTATAACACAAGTGCTTATTACCAGCCTCTATTTTGCCAAAAGATAAAGCTGAATTCTTTCTTCATGTTCCTCTTGAAATTCAGTTAGCACTAAGTTTTATATCCTGCTCCACGTTTCCTTATTCATTGTTGCACTTCACCTCAAAAGATTCTTTTGCTTATTCTGTCCACATCTAGACGAGCGTGTAAGAAACTTGTAAATGACAGATGCTGTGTTTTTCAATTTTGCTAAGGCTGAAAGTGGAAATAGAAGTGCTGGCTGCTTTCAGAAATGATTACCAGGCAAATGAGTTTGTTTTCTGACTGATAATTGAAGCTGAAAACACTTCCAGTAATGCTCAGATACACAGAGAAAACTACAGCTTAGAGATCCTTCAAAAAGAAAAGAAAGTTTGTGTTACACAACTGATATCTGTAAGGTGACTTTTCTGGGTCTAGGGACTTGTGCATTCTTTGCTGCTAATGGAAAAACCTGACCAAACACTCACACTGTCCCCGTCTTGACACAGAAAAATCAATAAAAGGATTGAGTTGACATAAAAAATCTACAGGTTGAGTCATGTATATTTGAAAGGAGTCATCTCTGCAGCTCCAAAAACCAATTTATGGGAAACAGAGGAGGTGGTGCAGTCTGCCACAGGGATCCTCAGGGATTGAGAGCAGGCTGAAAAATATGGTTGGGGAGACAGGTACTGAGGAGAACTGGGTGTTCTGTGTTAAGGATTTCCTCTTTTCCCTCTCGATGGATCATCCAGGGCTGCTACTACAAACAGCCACTGACCAGCTTCAAACTGAAGCATCTCATATGACCTCTGACAATTGCGCATTTGGTCCATGCTGAAGAGGTAGATGTATCTTGATCAAATACTAAGAGAAAAGACAGTTACAGCAACTGTCTACAACAAGTAAGTTAATTTTTCTATATTGAAATAATAGATTTGGGTAACCTTTGAGATGCTATAACCCAACACATTCCAATAAGAAAGGTATATCATGTTTTATAAAATAAAGCATGGATTCACTTGTTAGCCCATGCTTAATAATAACAACCATCAACTAAACTACATCTTTATAATATATACTCAATAGAATCAGATGCTTTTAACTCTATTCTGTTTGATAAGCAGTGATTTTCCCTTCCTGCTAGCTACACTTAGGACAAAGTTAAAACAAACTTTATTTTTTTTTTAAATTTCTTTCTACTTGAATGAAAGCTATGCTCCAAGAAAAATAAAATATTAAATCCTAAAATGGCATTTATTTCATTTCTCTTTACTGAAATGGTCAAATTCAGGGTCAAATTTAGGTGTTAGTTTCTTGGTGATTTTCCTTAATACAAAGGACAATCATACAGTTCTACTCTAAATTTCTATTATCCTCTGTTAGTGTTAACTTAGTTTGCTTACTCCAACAAAACAAATTAATTGTTGGGATTTTTTGGTCTTCATTTTCAACATGTTTTCCCGATTAAGCTTTATGCTCTTATTCCAGTCACAGCTGCTAAAGACTGATGGCAGTTCACATTTGTGGTACACTGGCTTCACCCTTTTAGTTTGCAGCCAAACACAGCCTGCTCTCTCACCCTATGTGGTGTATAACAGGTCTGAAACAAAAAAAGGAAGACTGGCAAACTCAATGGACCCATACTCTTTAGTGATGCAGCAACTACCAACTCAGTTCCCTGGTAGCCACAAGTTCAATACTCCTATTTCATAGAATCACAGAATAGCTTGGGTTGGAAGGGACCTTTAAAGGGCATCTAGTCTACCTCCCCTGCAATGACCAGGGACATCTTCAGCTGTTGCTCAGAGCCCCACCCATCCTGACCTTGAATGTTTCCAGGGATGGGGCATCTACCACCTCTTTGGGCAACCTGTGCCAGTGTAGCACCACCCTCATTGTAAAAAATGTCTTCCTTATGTCGAATTTAAATCTACCCTCCTTCAGTATAAAACCATTCCCCTTTGTCTTATCACAACAAGCCCTACAAAATTGTCTGTCCCCATCTTTCTTACAGGCCCCCTTTAAGTATTGAATGTCTGCAATAATGTGTCCCCAGAGCCTTCTCTTCTCTGGCTGAACAGCCCCAACTCTCAGTCTTGCCTCACAGCAGAGGTGCTCCAGCCCTCTGATCATTTTTGTGACCTCCTCTGGACCTGCTCCAACAGGTCCATGTCTTTCTTGAGCTGAGGACCCCAGAACTGGACGCAGTACTCCAGCTGGGGTCTCACCAGAGCAGAGTAGAGGGGGAGAAACGCCTCCCTCAACCTGCTGGCCATGCTTCTGTTGATGCAGCCAAGGATACGATTATTTGCCTTCTGGGCTGTGATCACACATTGACATCTTATGTCCAGTTCTTCATCCCCCAGCACCCAAAAGTCTTTCTCTGCAGGGTTGCCCTCAATCCTTTCATCCCCAGTCTGTACTGATACCAGGGGTTGCCCCAACCCAGGTGCCAGACCTCGCACTTGGCCTTGTTGAACCTCATGAGGTTCATACAGGCCCACTTCTCAAGCTTGTCCAGGTCCCTCTGGATGGCATCCCATCACTCAGGTAAGTCAACCACACCACACAGCTTGGTGTCATCTGCAAACCTGCTGAGGGTGCACTCAATCCCACTGTCATTTGATCACACATAACACACATCAGCAGGCTCAGAATCTTTCAGAAACAGTCACAATTGTTTCCTTTTTCAAGGAATCATGTCTACAGTCCTACTAGCAACAAGCATGCAAGATGAAAATAAGGTACAAACAAAATTATGGTCATATGGTAATACAGTCATTACCCCAACACCATCCACTGATGTCCTGCTGGGCTTTATAATAGATCTGTCTATTTACCTCCTGCCTTTAGTGACCGCCTCGTGGAAAATGGTATTAGCTCGCTCTGTTGTGCCTCACGCATCCCACCAAGGTGGTTGTAATTGCATGTCTGCTGGCAGGAAGCTAAATAGCAACAACAAATGGAGACAATAATGTGGGAAGAGACTGTATCACCAAGCACAAGTGTGAGCAGACTCATAAATCTGGCCTGAGTCCACAAAATTTCCCGTGATTTCACACAGGGCGCTTCCCAAGCATGTTTATCATTGTTTATAACAGCCCTGATAATTTTCTAGAATACCAAAGCAGGCACACTTCCTCTATTTAGTATGAGGATTGCTGCTTCTTAATTTAATATTAATTCCTTTCCAGCAACATTAATTTAATTTAAAGAAATCAAAATCTACAGCAGACAAAGTTCTAGTAAAGCAAAACATTGTCTTTGCATTAGAACCAGTCAAAAAAATTTACCTAGAAGATGAAGTTTCACCTACGTTAAAACATGTTGTAGGAACATGTCAAATGCAGCAAAGTTTTTAATTTGGATAATGTTCAGAAGTTTAAATAAAAGTAACATTAATGTTTTACATAATCAAAGTAGTTAAACAAGCATATTTTTCAGTGGTTCTGTGAATTTCCACTCCACTTGAAATTTTGGAATTACTTGTATTACTGGAACTGTAATTTCTCGTTGGAAGGCACAATTGCAGTGACAGAAGGTGAACACTCACAACTATTAGGATACACACACAAAGCAGTGCTGCTCTGAGCAGTCAGCTTCTGCAACCTGTACACTGACTGCTAAATGAAGCACCATCCTGTCAGGTCTCTTTTTGGTTTGCCAAAGTCCTCAGGTTTATCTGTGCAGGCACTGAGGGCTGAATGGTACCACATCTCCTTGCAGAGAGGCAGGTGAACATCAGAATTCACCTGGAGGAAGGGGCAGGAGATTGAGAGAGAGGGAGAGAGAGAGAGAAGAATTGGCTTTTGTCTAACGATGCAGCACAGACTGGAAAAGATACCCTCTCTGTACTATAAATAAGAACGTTTTTAAGGCATTTTTCACTGATTTATTTAGCTGTTGGTCTGAAATAGCTGAAGGAATCCAGATCATCATCCTTTCCAACTATTAAAGCTTGGTAAGGCCAATTCATTACTCTGAAGAACAGAAAGTAAAGTGTTACCTGAATATTATCAAAACACTTACTGACTGATCCTGGGAGAACAAGAGTTATTTCCAATCAGTGTCAATCTCAAACAAAAAAATATTGAGGCATCTATTGCAAATTTTCATTCTTTGTCACAAACACTAAGGAACTCTCTTTTATGCAGCACAAATTGTTTGCATGGCAAAACAATGCAGTCATTAACTATACCTATGGTCTCCTCATTCAACCCACAAATAGTTTCTTGTTGTGAAAATAAAGGCAAACCCACTAATAATGTAAGTTAAAGAATACAAAGCAGTAAACAGATTTCTGGCAAGTTTTCTGAGGAATTACAAATAATTGTTTCTGAACTCAAAACCACCAAACAAATGCTAAAGCAGTACGACTACCCAGCAGAAAATATATGGTGCTTCTGCATACACCATTGCCCAGCTTTAATTACCTGAAACACACTACTGCTAGAACTTAATGAGTTAAAAGCTCAAGCTATTGGAGTGACAACTATACAAGCTGTATTATAGTCTTTTTTACTTTCCAGTAGAGCTTAAGCCTCCACGAGGTGTATATAGAGGTTGCTTAATTTCTAAGTCAAGATAGGCAGCCCAGGTGCATTACTGTTCAGGCCGTTGACAGAGGCAAGACACTGGATGTTAATATCTCACATTGCCTTTCTGGTTATGCTAAATGACATTCTCAGTGGTTTTTCTTTCAATCTTCAAGGCAAATACAATAAATGTCTCCTTCAAACAAAGTAAGAATGAATATGCATGAGAAATCAGAACTTTACATGAAGGATGACGGTTCAATAAGCTCCTAGTATTTACATTCAGTGAAAATGTAATAATGGAACTTGAAAATATTCAAAAGCAAAGCATTGTATCTTAAGAAGACAGAGAGGGGGAAACCCACAGAAAGACTGGGAACTGCATATATACCCTTTGAAAGTATATACCTATATAAATATGTGTATGTACATATGTATGCACACACATATTTGTACACACACACACAGACATACGCCAACATTCTTTTATTTCCTTTAGGAAACAGTAGATATGTGCATCAGTCAAATGGAGATAGTACTAAGATAACTCACAGATGCAATGAGATTAGACAGCTTCATGTAATCAATTGTGTTGTCTAATCTCATTGCATCTTTCAGTTATCTTGTTTGTTGTCCAGTTGAAGTTTCATTTCCATATTTTGCAAGCATAAGATAATTATCTTAAGACCTGGGTTCATCTGCTACAAATATGATGTGATTATACATGGGATGGTTTCATTTATGGTGTTTCAGATAAAAGGAAATACCCAGACTATTACCTCCACTATGTATTAGTTTTGGGGCAGAATTATGCAAAATTAGCAATATTAAGGCCACCTACTAGAGGCATGAAAGGGTTAGTGATTGTGCAAAAAGAAAAGTGAAAGAAGATGAAAAAGGGGAGGGACTTCTAATTTAAACTGTGCACAGAGAAAATAACCAAATCATATCGCTTCCGGGGGAGCTTGAGAAGCTCTTTGAAATTATATTTTTTTATTTGTCCCTCCCTCCTGTTTGGCTCTACTTCCTGAAATGATGCAGACCAAACACAGAGACAAGAAAGATAGATAATTTACATTTCACAAATCCAAGAAAATGCCAATTATGTCTAACCAAAAGGAGAAAGTGTTCAGAATTATGATATTTTTTAAATACAGACTTGTTATTTGTATAAGCTCCAAAAGGGAAGTATTACGTTGAATTACAGAGGAGAGAAGGGCTAATTCTAAACTACAGGAAGGGCCAGCATGTTAATTTACATCTATTTCCAATCCCCAAAAAAGCCTTTAGATACCAAGTTAATTTTCTGATGGCAATACTTCAGCTGCCAAAGTCAAACACTGAATGCCATTCATTTCAACAGCTTAACTAGTAGTGAAATGGGACTTTCCCTCACTTCCACCAGTGGTGCAGCAAGTTATGTCCTCTCACAGCATGTAGCCAGCAATCAAATACTCTTAAAACAGAGGAAAGGAGGAGCTACCCAAGGAGGAGAAAAAAAAAGTAAAACTTACTGAAAAGATCTTCTGATATCATAGAAGTTGGTGCCATCATAAATTTGGAGGGCTAATGCATCTTTTTTGCTTTGACTCCCCCCTAGCTAATGTGCTCGTCATTTTCCTTAGCAGCAATACTAATGAACACCAGCAAGTTTCAGAGCTAACCCTGCAGCCTACGGAATCTTCTCATTCTCTCCCTCCCCTACTTTTTCATATATATATATCTTTTCTTCCTGACATAATCCCCTCCTTTTTCCTTTCCTCTCCTCTATTTTATGCTTCACTTTGATGTTTTTTCCACATTTCTGGCCAATTTTCATTTCAGATTTTAGAACTGCAGAATATAACAAAGAAGTAACACTGGATTCTTTACAAATTTTACAATAAGCAAACTTGGACTGCAGTAAAAGAACTGTAAAAAGCATAGACAGTATCTTCAAAGAGTACAAAAAATTGCCTACTTTAATAAGTTCCAAATTATGCAGAATTCATCCATTTTATGGTATACTTTGCTAAATGAGAAAAATCTCCTATGAAATGGAATTTGTAGCATTCCTAAGCTTTCCAAATCACTATATCCTATTGTCAATAAAATATTGCGTGTGCTGACTCTTTGAGTTAAAAAGCAGAAAAGCTCATACATCAATCTACATATTTCCATTCAAATTAACTGAGAACAACCTTGAGATTACTGGTTTTATTCTTAATCAAGCACAGATAAACAAAGTAGGTTGCGTGCATTATACTAGGGATTTTTTTCCATAATCACGAGATAGTTAATAACTGTAAATATGATTGAAGTCTAGTTTCCAAACTGAATAATAACAAGAGGATTTCAAAACATTTAAGGAAAAGACAAGAGAAATAATTCAATATATATATGAATACATGCACTGTGATCTGATCTAAGTTTTTCATGATACACTGAAAACTGTGATTAAAATCAAAGACTTGGCACAACTCAGACACACAAGAAGATAAAACTGCCATCAAAGTATTACAATAAAAGGGTTTTTTTCCCCCCCAATTCACAAGATAATTGCTGCATAAGTACATGCCAGGAGAAATAACTGGAAATCAGAGAGAACATTTAAAAGTTTGCATTTTATAAATTCAGTCTTCAAAACAAAAATCTAAATTCACTGACATATCCAATAACCTTGAGAAGAAAGGTTTGGATTTATCAAGATAGCTCTTATTCCCCAAGCCAACCTGTGCAACAGAGAACTGATAGTCTCCAGGGAAACCAAAATCCTCTTGGCAGGTCATGCTCGTATATATTTTATACATAATACTTTGCATTTTATATATACAGAAAAGAACTGATAGCTTTATAAATACTTGAAGGCTTAATTCAAATGTTACCTGCTGGTTTCTGTTTCTTTTCACTTAAATCTTCAGTGTTTCACATGCATTTTCCCCTTCTGTTGTAATAGATGTTTTCAGTCTTTATTGTAAAATCTTATTTAAGATGATACTGTGTGCCACGTTTGTTTGATTTTTTTAAAAGCTAGATATTGATTTTTTTCCAATCCTGTCACTAAAGCCCATATATTACCCTATTTCAGATGTTCTCATTTCTTCTCTGCATCAACCAATAACATTCATTTTCTTCAAAAGGCAGTGGTACATACGAAACACTTAACGTTTTAACTTAGAATAAGTAAAGTATCATAGTGACTTTCATACTTCTATCTTCACCCTGGCTTTAAATATTTTATTATTTAGATAAAGAGAAGACATTTCCAAATTATCCATGTTTTTTCATTTGGAAGATAACATAAAGTGTAACTTCTCAGTGTT
This sequence comes from Antrostomus carolinensis, assembly GCF_000700745.2. Taxonomy (NCBI): domain Eukaryota; kingdom Metazoa; phylum Chordata; class Aves; order Caprimulgiformes; family Caprimulgidae; genus Antrostomus; species Antrostomus carolinensis. Next base: position 12,523 of record NW_010289098.1, on the reverse strand, counting down.
CTTTTGGTGCTCCTTTAAATCAAATTCCCCTATTTGGGAAATCCCGTAATTTTAAAAAAATGTCTGTTAAATTGTTTTCAGCTTTACTGGCAAAACTAAATAAATGGTAAAGCAGCCAAAAATGTAACATACATTGTATAAGTAAGCAAGCAGTGTTACTTGAAGGTATATTGTCAATTAGATTTTGGCCCCAGGTTTGGTTATGTTTGAAAAAGAAGGCTGGGTAAGGGAATGCTACATGATGAAATTCAATATAAACAGGGGCAGGCAAATTAAATTCAGAGTAAAGGGAGATATAATGCATTTGGATTTTTTTAAACACATTACCCTGCAGTGATTTTAAGACAAACACTTCCATGGGCACCTATACAAGACCCAGAACACAGAACAGCTGTTAGATTACAAACAGAAACAAAACTGACCCATCTAACTCCACCAAACTTTCCAGGAAAACTCTAAATTTTAAAAACCAATAAAAAGTAAATTAGATCTGTCTTTGTTTCCAATCCTTAGGCCTGTCTGTGGAACTGCAATGAAAAACCAAATGCAAAACATTTTCCAGAAAGTATTTACACTTCGCAATCATGCCCCACACTTCTACTTCTTGTTCAGCTGTGTTGATAAGCAGAATACATTCCCATCATTGCAAACCGTAACATCATCTCTGTTAGGGAACGTGAATTTCACGTGAAGAGTCTGTGTCTGTACACAAACAGGATTTACACTTTACTGTCGCAGCAGGCCACGTATCACCCTCACAAGACTTGCTCACTGTTCAGTTGTACTTGGAGATCTCAGCCACCCCACAGCATCAAAGGGAGCAACCCAGTTGGAACTGAAGCTTTTCTGATATTTGCAGAAAAACAGGACTGAAGAGGAAGACCTTGTGATCCAAATCCTCACTGTTTAAAAACGTCACAGGAAGCCTTCTCTTCGATGACATACTTGACGTGTGAAGATTTGCATGGGAATGTAGGAAAATAAAAGGTGGCAGTAATCCCTGTCAAGCAATTTCCCCAATGGCTCCTGACTAATTTGGCATGTGGAACAGCCATGTACTATCCCATCTATGATTTTTAGAATGACTGCATAAACTAAAACTAATTCTGGAAGATATAAAGCTAGAACCACTAAATGGATCGGTTACTTTGCAACAAATTAGGCAGCACATCCTTTAGAAATGAGGTAAGGGAAAGTTAACAGCTATACTGAAGAGGACCTACGTTACAGTCAATACGTTATTGGATTTCCCAGCTCCATTCGTACACAAAGGTGGTTAAAGATCTGATTAAAATCAGTGCTAGATAATCACTTTTTGCTTAATTCTGCTACCTGTATCACAATTTATATAGTGCTATTATACAAATTCCTACCCAAGTCTTTTTCCATTATCATAGCTAATGAAGAGTGATTCCCACTAATGAGGCTTTTGTTCTCCAACCTGACTGCTGCCACAGCCTCAAATTTCCCTTTTTCTCTTTCCTTCCCACTCCTTGGATTCCTCAAACTGATGAGAAACAGTGATTCTGTGGCTATGCTGGAGCAATGCACTGGCTCGCTGGCCAGTGCGCTGTTACCGAAGAGAGCGTGCATGGCTTAGTTCTCCTCACCTTTCGCTGATAAGTGTAGGTCCCTGTCCTCTACCCAACTGCCAGCTTTCACAAAATTAGGAGCAGCCTAATTGTCTTTAAAAATTTCTAGCAAACTGGCTTGAAATTGTCCGGTTATAGCTATTTGTAGGAATGAGACAAACAGACTGGGAGCCTTTTTTAACTCTCGTTTCCCTAGGAAACCAGTTCAGAAACAAAACAGAAAAACCCATCACACTACCACCTCCAAACCCTCTGAAAAAAAAAAAATCTTCAAAAATAAGGACCTGAAAAGAAAATCCTGCAAAGGGACTATAGGTTATTGCCTTCTGTAACACGTCTAATGGTGTATTTAACAGCGATAAGGCTTTCACAGAATATTGAAAACTACTAGCAAGCAATAGTTCACCACTGGCACCTATAAGAAGTATGTCATTGCCAAACACACCACATCACTTCAGCTTGGCAAGAACGCTTGACAGAAAGCCAAAGAGTAGTGGAAAAGGCTGTTAAAAGTTAACAAAGCACTTCCCAAAAGTAATGTTTTGGTTTTTTAAGCAAGTCTGCTAGAGCATGGGTGATGGATTTACTAAAGAAAAAAGTTTTAAGTTTTTCTTGGCAAAAAAACCTGCTTTTTTTGCTTAGAGCAAATTTTCCTGTCACTCTCCAGAATCTGAACTCTTTCTCCCTTGTTTCAGAAAAATGTGGCTAGTTTCTGTTTTCAAGTGAAGAATTCCCACACAGTAATACTGATAGCATGCAAATCTATTGCTTAATATGGGTCATGGGAAAATGGCCACAAATTCAAACACCATTAGAATGGAACTACTAAAGCCTAATTATAATAATGTTTGAGTTATTTTTTTATTTTGCAATAAAATCGTTGTTGTTGCTATTTTGTTTGCAAAGAGTAGCAGAGTATTTCTCCAAAGGCACCATTTTACCTTCATTCCTCAATGTAGTTCTGTCAGAAAAAGTGCTGCATCTAAAACATTTATTAGAAATAAAAAGGTAAGAAGCAGACACTTTACCTTCAAAGTTGCCAAAGAATGAGTTAATGAAGTTACTGTAATCTAATCCCAAAGTAGTAAGTATATGTAATAAAGATGTAATAGATGTCCTGTCTGACAGGGACAGAATTCTTTCATGGTATGAGGTGGTAATTAAAAAGCATTATGCAGGCCATCTTAAGATCTAAGCCTTTCCTTACCCCCCAGATAGGATCCCTTTCAGGTTAGTGACATCAAAAAAACAGTTTCATAAATGCACATTCTTACTGATTAAATAATAAAACACAGAAGCAAATAAACTGGTCAATTTCTCAGTTCCCTTTACAAGGAATAGAAAATAAACTTTAGAGGTGGCACAGTGGTGTGTGACGATGCATTCTCACAGCCAGCACACAACAACAGAACTGTTCACTGTTACTCTCGTCAGCCGCTGCCAGCACGGGCAATACTTCAGGAGCAAACCTGTGACAGCGTGCAAAGCACGGTGCCTCTAGGCCTTGGCTGACGCTGTGTTCTCTGTTCCTAATAATGCAACCCAAAGAGAGGTCACAAGCAGCCTCATGTGGCTCTGACTTCTAATCATATGACAGCCCACATTCAAGACACTTTCACTTCTCTCCCTTCCTAAGTGTATTCTGCAAAACAGAGAATCACTTCTAAGTCCTTTTAGGTCAAGAAGGGACAGACCTGCTACTGACAAATAGCCTGAGTTTTCACCAATGCTTCTGGAAGGGTTCCGTGGAAGTATCTGTTGATGAACAGACCACTTTTTCCCCCAAATTTACTATAATTTTAAAAAACAAACAAAAAACAAAGTCGACAAGTAGTGCAAGAGTGCAGCTTGAAAACAAAGTCTTAAAATGATAAAGTATTTTATTCATTGAACACGTGGTGAAGAACAATGCAAATAATCCCACAGAATATGTACAATTTTATCTATTTGATCATTTGAAAGGCTTCATCAAGGCATTCAACCCAGCTGGAAAAAGCGGGTAGAAGGAGGACTGCAGAGAAAGACAGATGCTGCATCTGAGCTTAGCATTCCTCAGTAAATAAACAACAAAACCGAAACAAAACAAAAAAGCGATTCTGACACAGTTCCAAACTTTATGAGACAATAACTTAACAAAAGACCATTTATTCTGTCACTCTCTTTTCATTCTTTTGTTTTGTGATTTGAGATGAAAGTAGATGCTAATTTTTTTTGCTTACTAATAATCTGTACAATAATTGCTAGTGAATTAACCCATGCAATTTAGCACTATTTCTCAATTCTTATATCAGTTGTTATTAAGAAATTCAGGAAACAATTGTTCAAATAAAAGAACACACCAATAGAAGGCTCAGCAACTGAGGAACTACAGCAGTAGACTGCTGTTTATTTATCTTTCACCAGTAACCATGTCTTGGCTTACCTCTAACTTTCTCAAAATTCCATCTATTTATTTGTAAACCTCATACCTCATTCTCTTTCAGATTTAAGACCTTTTATCAATTCATTTGGAAACGCATGGCATCTTTAGGACTTCTCACATCCTTGATGTCTTTAATTTTTCATATGCCACATAGTACACAAAAGCCTCTGTATGCTCAGACTGAGATGAACTCTTTCAACTGATGACTGTTTAACAGAGACAGGTAGTATTTTTGCAGTTCTCAACTCACCTGGTGACTGTCAAGTTTGTCTTTAGTGTTTTGATCAAGAGCTGCAGCTCACAGCAAAGGCTTAATGAGATTCTCTTCCCCTTGAAAAGACTATTTCTTTCAAGAAGAATCAGTAGCTCATCACTGCAAGTCTCAAGTTGAGACGATGATTATTTGGGGGGAGAAGGAAAAGAAGGAAGTTGAAAGTTCTTTACAATTTCACTAAACAGAGCTCTGTTTATATTAAATAAGCAGAGTCTGCAAAACCCAATTCTCTGGAAAGCCTTAAACTTGCAGTTCCTGTACAAGACCTTATCACAATGCATGGCTTACCATTTACCAGTAAGAGCTGTCCCAGTTAGCAACAGCAGCTGAGTACGCATCGGATGCAGCTGAAATTTCTCATATGCCACCTCATATCTGGGAAACCCCAGACACTGCTGACGATCCTAAGTTTATCATACAGCAGAGTGTGTCACAAGCATCAAATCATTTGCAAAAGCATGACTGCACACAAACCAAGAGTTTGCTGCATGTGCAAGTTACACCACAAAAAGTAAGTTGCAATTTCATGCAGTAATTATGTCACCTGGACTCCTCTTAAGTCCAGGATATCACATATTTGGATGACTGCAATAAGATGAAATCCAGTCAGTGAGACTTGTGTAATGTTTAAGATACAGGGTAAAAATATACAACACATGCCAGGGTTTTGCCAAGATACCTGAATGACTGCCAAAGGAGTTAGCTTGGGAACTGGAAGCAAGACTAGCACAGTGCTCAGCAAATGCTAATAAGTTCTTGTCCTCCACATGAGCCATGAACATTCTTCTAGACTGCCTCACCACTTAGAGAAGGCCACAATCTGGAGGCCTGGATCCGTCTTTATCAGCTTTATAATACGTTACGGCTGTAAGAGAGTAATGTTAAACAGTATTTCACCAAGAAATTATATTGAAGAGTTCTGAAATTGCTGCAGACTGGCCATGGACCAGCAAGCAGCTGTCAGAAGCACCAGGAAGGTGCTTCTGGAGCAGAAAAGCTGAGCCCAAGGGCAAGAGTGATGCAATTGAGACCCTCAGAGATGCTCAATGCCAGAGCAACAGTGGAACCCCAGAGCCAAGGGGGAAGGAGGTGCGCTGGACCAGAGGCCCATCTGCAGCCTGTGGATGTCCCTATGCCAGAGCTGGGAGCTGTGCCCGAAGAGGTCCATGCCTCCATGGGAAGCTCGCATTGGAATATCTTGTTCCTGGACTTTCATGCCGGAACTGATGAACAGCAATGGTGAACTGACTGAACCCCCACTCCCTGTCCCCTGTGCAGCTGTGGGTGGAAGGTAGAGAAATTGGAAGCAAAGTGATTTGAGCCCAGGAAGAAGGGAGGGGTGGGGGAAGGTGTTGTAAGATGTGGTTGTTATGTCTACTTAGATGATTTGCAACAAATTAAATTGATTTTCTTCCCCAAGTTGAGTCTGTTTTGCCCGTGACCATAACTGGTGCGTGAGCCGTCCCTGTCCTTCATTCCTAATCCATGGCCCTTTGTTGTGATTCCCTTCCCATCTCACAGGTGGTGGGAATGAGTGCAGGACCACCTGTGGTCCTACCTGTGAGTTAAACCACCACAGCAAGTTACATTATTTTGCTAGTACAATATTCATAACCCTTAATTTAAATTGCAGTCACAATTATGCTTGTTGCTAAAGCAACAATTCTAACTATTTACAGAACTGGGCAAAGAGAATGAGAAATCCTGCAGTTTCCACGCACAACAGACATGACAGATTTAAACTGCCTAATCGTTCTCAGGTTATTCTTCAGATAAAATTTAAAATAAACGTTGATCTTTCCTAGAAATGATAAAATTTTAAGGTTTAAAGTAACCCTTCCCTGTTCAGCAATTAAGTAAGTCCAACACACTCGGGTGAAGTTTTTCATGTAACTTTCAGATTAAAAAAAAAACCAAACAAAACAAGTTGTTATGAAAGCCCCAAAAGGGACCTGAACCCAGAAATGCAAGTTGTCTTCTTCAGTACACGACCACATGCCTGCCATGCACAATACCATGGATTTTATTCAGGCAGATCTCAATAGCAAATCTTGTCAGAATGACAGCCACAGTCCCTGCTGGGCTTTGTTGATACCAACACAACAAACAGGCACACCTCTGGCAATGGAAGGCTCCCAAAACAGTGAAAACTCATGCAATGCCATGTCTTCTCTTCCTACTTAACAAGTCAAATCATTGTGTCCCTCCATTTTTACTGTCACCCATCACCCTCAAGGTTTTTCAGTTTATGTATTCAGCTCCTCCTGTCCCTTGATACTCCTTCCCTATTTTCTCTGCTCTACCTTCTTTTGATGGTCCTTCCTTTCTGAAGCTATTGTCTCCTCTTCCCACCATGCATGAGTGCCCACATCTGTCCTGGCAACAAAGTGAGCAGAGCCTATGCAGTGTCACACTAACACAGCCCTCTAAGGCTTCCAAACACAGAGGGATGCTGCTGTGAAGCCCCTTCCCTGTCCAAACACAGGGGAACATCACAGCAATGGCACTACGCAGAGTGTTTGTGGTCTGCATGCCCATGACCTACAACAGGATGGGTCTAGGCCAGGGTGGTTCTACCTCTCTGGAAGACAACAATAGGTGGCAGAGGCCGTCAGGACAGTGCCTGCCTGCACTCATGAAAAGTCACCTGTTCACATGCTCCCTTAGGGGAGCAGTGGCAGCAACACGGCCCTGCTCCTGGAACTCCTCTCAGCTGTGTGTGCCCACAGCATGGATGAGACACTTTGTGCTGGCGAAGGGGGGGTGTTCATGCCGGCTGAATATGAGCCAGCAGTGTGCTCAGGTGGCCAAGAAGTCCAGTAGCGTCCTGGCTTGTGTCAGAAATAGTGTGGCCAGCAGGAGTAGGGAAGTGATAATCTCCCTGTACTCAGCACTGGTGAGGCTGCACCTCAAGTACTGTGTTCAATTTTGGGCCCCTCACTACAAGAAGGACATGGAGGTGCTGGAGCGTGTCCAGAGAAGGGCAATGAAGCAGGCGAAGGGTCTGGAGAACAAGTCTTAGGAGGAGTGGCTGAGGGAACTGGGATTGTTTAGTCTGGAGAAGAGGAGGCTGAGGAGAGACCTTCTCGCTCTCTAAAACTACCTGAAAGCAAGGTGTAGAGAGGTGGGGGTTGGTAACAAGTGGTAGGACAAGAGGAAATGGCCTCAAGTTGCACCAAGGGAAGTTTAGATTGGATATCAGAAAGAATTTCTTTACTGCAAGGGTTCTCAGGCATTGGAACAGCTTGCCCAGGGCAGTGGTGGAGTCCTCATCCCTGGAGGCATTTAAGAGTTGTGTAGACATAGTGCTTCGGGACAGGGTTTAGTTGGGGACTTGTCAGTGTTTGGTTAATGACTGGACTTAATGATCTTAAAGGTCTCTTCCAACCTAGGCAATTCTGTCATTCTGTGTTGTTCAATGGAAGGATACTGGGTAGAGACTTGCTTTTATTCCCCATTTCAGCATGCAGCCTGCAGACAGAGTGGATACCTCTCATGTTCTCCTCATGACTTCAGGTGCAGTGCCAGATGCCCAAGCTGGGCTGTGCTGCTTAGTTTTTGCTCCAGTTAATCCTCTGGACATGCTGGTCCACTGGGGAATGTTTCTGGTGTAGACCATATCAGCACCCCATCACCCTTCTCCCTATCTCTGTTCCTGTTCTAGAAGTTCCAGATCTCATTTTCTCTCCTTTGCTTTTCACTTCCTTAAAACTTCTGGGCCACGTTGGTCTTTTCTGAGAATAAAGCTGACAAAGGTGTTGCTTGAACTCTTCTGCTGATCCCTTGCTGTTCAGCTGCAGCTGTGCTTTCCACTCCACTTTTTCAGAGGAGACGCCTGAAGTGCCTGCGTTTTCCGGGGTGCAACAGCAGGAAGACTATGGCAGGGAGCCTGGGCTAGGGATGTTATAGCTCATCACAAGGCTGACAGACATCTTGACTGCTGCATTTTTTGTGGGAAAAAGTGTGGAGGCAGTTTCTAGGATTGAAGGATTCTGGCTATGAAGACCCTCTGGAGCTTCATATGAGCTGACATGTCAGCTGAGTGTTGACAGCCTATCAAGCAGCTGACAGGGCACGGTCCTGCTCTGAACAGGGTGCTTCAGCCAAAAGCTAAGAACAGGACTGGCAGGCCATTTCCTCCGCAAGCTAAAAGGAAAGCAGGGAAGGAACAGATGCTTCCCAGGGAGAGAGGCATGTTTCCTTGTTGAGAACAGGGGAGAGCTGATCTCCATACTGCAGAACTTAATCAGCCTGTACGTCCCCCTCCTTCCTTGTCCTTAAAAGTCTTTCCTCTCCAAGGCAGGGGAGCAGAAGGACAGACTTTATCACTCTTCCCTTTGTCAGTTCTCCCTCCTTTGTCACTTCTGAGAAGAGGAGGGCACAAGGTTCACCCTCACCCCTCCCTTTTCCTGCATGGTGTGCTGCTGACACTTCTCAGCTATGCTTTTCCTTAGTAATAACCCAGTCCTAAGTCTGTTAGATATTTCCTGAGGGCCACTGACCCAGCAGCCAAAGGCATCTGCCAGTAGGAAGAAAAAGTCAAAATGGGCACTGCACGTTAGGGAAGAGACAAACTAACTAAAAAGGATAAATGGTCAAATGCCACCAGGAGAGTGAACCTCCTCACTTCTAGACACTCAGCTCTGCTGTGCCTCTCTGCAAGAGCAGCATTTGGAACAGTGTTTGGAGGACGGCATTGCAGACTGTGATCGTGACTTTGCCCACTGCAAATTTGCCCTCCCTCCCCAAACTGGTCAGCCACTGACTAATAGGTACTGCAATCATGGGACTCCACAGGGCAACAGCCACACCTGTGAGAGCAGGTCTGGACTCCAAAAATTTCATCCAGTGATGGTAAAGTCCTGGCAGTCCTTGTGACAACAGCAAGTTCCAACCCATCACAGCATCTTCAGAGAGGTTGCAGGTTGTAGAGAGGCAACCACTAGCTCTACCAGTCCAACCTTGTGTCCCACACCCATAGTACCCTCCAGTGGACGTAGGGCAGAGCACATAGAAGAGTAAAAACTCAATAAAGTAAAGCACAGTCCACGTCTTCCAGTTCAGACAAGAGTAGGGAGGGAGCCAGCTCATCTGGAGTGTGCTCACCCAGTAGCTGCCACAGCTGCAGGAGGACGCTCATCGTTTTTGCCAGTGGCAAAAAAGCGAGAAGTCATTAGGCAGTAGGTGCAATGGCAGCATGTGTGAAAAAGCAGGAACAGAAAACAAACCCAGAACAGAAGCAGAACAAAAATTAGACTTGCTTCTGCACAGGAAATCTCTTTACAAGTGTCACTGGCAGAGGCAATGACAAACTACAGTCATCTGTGTGAGACAAACATTGGGACAAAACAGCACCTCCTAGAGTGGCCCCCAGGAGGGCTCGCAAGCCAGAAAGCAAACATTTTTCAGATACCTTTCCTTCAGGCTGCTTTGCAACACATGCAGTGGAATGTTCAGTGTACAGCAGGACACTAACTTTTGTACAAAGTAAATCCCTCAAAACACATTTAATGCGGTGTAAACTCCCCAGAAGGAACTGCTCCAGCCTGGCTGGCTACTCCTCGTGCACCACACTACTGGCTTAAGACACGCACAGCCTGACACCAGCCAGCGCTGAGCTATGTGGACCCCCAGGTCTGACCCACCAAGACAATGCTATAGGTTATGTGAAATAGCTAAATGTCTACACTGTTTCCATCACAAGAGACTCCTTATTCTTCATATAGGAAATTAGAATGATAAATGCAAACAGAAAAAATCCCACAACAGTCAAGGTACATCTACTCAGTGTTTTCTTTCCAGCATGATTAAGAAAATTGACTTCTCACAGTCCACAGCAGCTGACACCAACAATTCCTCTTTTTCCCCTCAAAGAGGGAATCCTCCACTCAGGATTAACTAATTCTAAACCTTTCATTTGCAGGAGATTTTAGCCAAACAACAACACTTATTTACAAAGGTAAATTATGAAGAACTCCATTAAAATATTACATAGATTTTGTATATAATCTTTCATCTGGTTGATATCAAGGAACTTGTTAGTCTTTTTATGACTTGTTACTACTAGAGAGATGACTCCTAATTACTTCTCTCCCATAATAATGCCATGAGGTATTTATTATTTAAAGTTACAAGCCACTGTGTGATCTCCTATTTCAGTTGAACACAGGGGAAGTTTTTTTTTTCTGAGAAAACAGGATTGGGCCCGTGTGGCTTGAAGAATTTCACAGTTCCATCAGAAATATCTGTCTACCAGCCCTGCAGACTGCCAAGTCCGGCTCCTTGGCTCTTGCACAGCATCAGGAGGATGGAAACCACATGAAGATTGGAAAAATGTGGAAAGCCAGAGGCAAAAGAAAAAGACAAGGCCACTCAGAAAGATCATGTGCAATTCCTGAGTTGCTAATAGAAAAAAAAAGTTTCCTGGAAGTTCAGAGCTCTTTTTAGACTTATCTGTAACTATCTGTAATTCACTGGCGTCATGGAAAACATCCATGTATGTGTGATGTATGGTACACATCCCTTGTAAGAATTCAATAACTACAGTAAGAAGAAGTAGAAAAAATCAATGACTGCATGGTAAGAGTGGAGTATTATAGACACCCATTCCTCAGTCTGAGAAGGGGTACAGACTGGGAAAGTTAGCACAAACGTGACTCTTTCAGCACCCGTATTCTTTCACAATGTGGAACATACGTAAATAGAAAACATGCTGCAGACGTTCCTTCCCTCTCTAGTCCATTTTTCATTGGCACACACCCATGGCCCAGCTGCCTATGCAGAATTCATGTAGAAAAAGTGACTATCACATTGCTAGATGTGTTTGGGGTGAGATTCCATATAACTACCTAAAAGAAGACTGTTTCCAATCACAAGTTGAAAATACTATTCCAAAATGCATCATATCTGTGCTCTTTAATGTATATGAGACTTCTAATACATGTACCATATTGTAACTAATGCATATAGCGTATAATACATTTGTCTAACACGAAATAGCTGTGCCACAGTTCAGCTGGATCTTAAGGAGACAAGCAATACCAGCATTTTTTAAATTTTTTTTTTTGGCCATTTGCAAGTATGTGAAAGGTACAGCTTTTGTGCAGTTACGTAACTGTTAAGATACGGGCTAGGAAATTTAATTCACAATATTGACCAGCTTCTTGGTTTAGATTAGTGAGAAGGGTGCTTTGAAGGCCATGATATAGCCCCCAGAGCACTGGACTTCCCAGGATCTATTCCAGGTCCTGTCACAGTCACGGTACAACTTCAGATAAAGCTCTTTGTACTTTCTGTTGTACGGTGCAGCCATTAAGCAAAACATAAAAGACTGAATGTTCATATGCTCATGAATTACCCCCCTCAGTAATATAAATACATATACAACACAAATGTGTGCACATGTATTACGCACATATTACTGCTGTACAGATACAGATATGCTTATATGTATAGCAGAGAGAATGTGTGCGTACACAGTCTACCATAACAAGAATCTATATACAACAATTATGGAAAGCAAAGCTTGTATTTAGAAACTGGAATATATCTAACAGATTTTACTTGGTTATGCATCCTTATTAAAGAGCCAGCCATGGTAAGGAAGTTCAAATTATTCCTAACAATTCTTTAAAGCAATTACATTTATGATGCAATTTACTGCATTTATTAAACTACTAACATATGGTACGTTCCTTTTATGTCAAATTGCAAGTTTCCCAAGACACACAAGTAAGTTTTATAAACTGCTACAGCATGAATGTTTCATTTTGCTGTGACTTACAGTGGCAAGTCCTGAAGGGTTACATATTACTACAGACTGTAATTCACTTGAAATAAAATACCAAGAGAAGCCAAAGAATTTCATTTCTTCATGTCTGCATTAATGGAGAGGACTGAAGCCCAGATCCAGCAAACCCCTTATGCCGACTCTTTTTATCATGTGCATATTTTCCTGTGCACATAATCAAGCTAAGTTGAATAGGATATGCACATGGACAAAGCAAAAACAAAGGAGAAGCATTAGCAGAATCTGGGCTACACAGAAGTAATCCATTGGCCTCTTCTGCTCATTTTCTTACTGCTGTGAACCTGATACATGTTCATCTCCCCTGAAAAAATGTTTCAGTTTGTTGTAAATGATCTATACACAGTCTAGTTCAAGCTATCACATCACAATAATAATCTAACAATATTTTGCCTTCCTAATTTACTGGTGCTCTTCAACATCTTTGT
>NW_010289097.1:15580-20606 GCF_000700745.2 Antrostomus carolinensis | reverse complement strand
TCTGATCCTGAGCTTGTAAGAAGCAGTGCCTAAATATTAGCCATATATTTACTAGCAATAAATGTATATCTCTGAAATCTTGAACTGATAGTATTTAGATCTGTCAGGATTTGTATGGGGACTAAACAACACGGAAATATTTTCACTTTACATATTTATACTGAATCCTCCCAGACAACAACCTCCCAGATATTTTAACAGAAGTGTGATTAACTATTTTATATAGACGATGCAGAAAAAAGCAAAGTCCTTATCTGACCATATTTGCAACATATTTATCTGTCCCACTGACAGTAACACCTGAGGTTTGGTACACTTTTTCTAAATCCCTGCTAATTTCGTCCATTTGCTGGGCTATTTCAATTCAATTATTGGCTTTCAGCTAGTGTAAAACTAATAGTTCAAGGCTGGCACATGATTTCCTTTTCTTTTAATGGCCTTTTCAGTGTGCCTTAATGGGGTAGGTAAGGGAGGAAATTGCTATGAATGACAACTAGAATTCCCTGTAAGACCGTTTGGGAAGGAGCTTCTGAGAATAATATATAATTTACAAAAGGGGAGAGTAGGAGTGAGAGATACCTGAAGTTTGAGATGACCACTCAATACTGTGGCTGTTGAAAGAGATGAGACATATGACACAAATAAGAGGGTTGGACTAGGTGATCTCCAGAGATCCTTTCCAACGTTCTGTGATTCTGTGAAATATTTTTTTTCATGAAAAAACTAACACAAGGCTATTGTAATAATATCTCAACGGCTAATACGAACCTTTATGGAAAATTCACCTTTAAAGATTTCTGTGAAGTAATCACTTGTTTTCCTAACCTGAATGACAGAAGTAATTCACAAATATATAAATAAATTTAGATTTCTCATTTTGTTTCACTTACACTGGTATTTGTATGCACACTGGGTAATCAGACTTAAGATACTTCTGGCACTGAATGAGCCTTCATATTTTGAAATACAAATTATATTTGATGTTTTATGTCCAAGACTGTATCTGCTTCAAATTGCATGGATGATATTTCACAATTACATTGGCCTGCATACCAATATTTTGTGGTTTCTTTTTGACGAGATTAATAATGGGAAGAGAAAATCTCCTGGACCCTGTGTTCTTCTCTGGCTAAGGAACAACTACACGTACCTGCACTACAAACTGGATCATTTTTAGAAAACATGAAATTTTTTCAGCAATTAAAAAAATTTTTAAAGGTAGTGGTCCACATTAAATGTAAAAGAGCTACATCTAAAACTGTAGACATAAGTTCTTAGAGCCAGGAAAGCATGGCCAACTGCAAGGATGTGATGTTGTATTTCTAATGCATTTTTTGTAATAAATGTGTTATTATGATGCTATAAATACATTCGCTGAGAGTCAGAACTTACTTGCACTATTTTGGAAGAAAACATTTGAACCAAGCAGGATGAATTTAATCTTACTATTTTTCTATCATATCTTGAAAGAGCTGCTGCTTATTTTCATATGTTCTATTTCTAGTGTTAGTGTTCCTGCCCCTAAAGTATCGCAAAGGATGAAGACATTTGTTAGAAACAATTCATAATAAAACTGTTAATACATCTTTCCCAATTAGGAGCAACATTAGTATCAGTTTCATCTTTTAATAGAGACACTGTATTGGTAGCCTCATTAGAAAACTGTTTAATAAAACAATAAAATAATGCCAGGCTCTATTCTTTATAGCTTCTGATTAGAAAAAGCACCACATCTCATGAACAATTTGTAGCTCATCAGTCTCAAAACACCCAGGAAATAAATTACAAGAGAAAGATACACTTAGAACAATGTCTATAAGCTTGATCTTCAATACACGAAACAAAATAATAATTGTAAAAATAACTGAGAGCACTGAACTTAATGGATCATCTCAGTATGCTTGATACAGAATAGTCCATACAAATACAGTACTTCTGTACTTTGTATTAATACCACTGTGCCCTAATGTTCTTATTTACTTATATTGTCTAACAGCACACACAATCCTTTAAAGTACCTACATGTAAAACCTTCTGGAAGATAAGAAAGTGTTATTATCCCAGTTTTGCAGACAAGAAATTGAGGCACAGAGGCCATCTTGTCTGAAATTCTGGAAAAAGCTATTGACCTTTAGAAATAAACAATGATCCTGATTCTGCTTCTCCTAACCTTTGTACACATTGTAGTACAAAAACAGATGGCATAAAGATCATGAAAGTCTAAATTCTAAGCATTCACATAACTCCTAGAAATGGTTCCCTATGGTCTCAAAAGCGATATGAAACATGAAGGCACTGAGGGGCAAGATATTGTTTGGACTGATCTTTTACCCTTAAAGGCTTATCTCTGTCTAAATAAGGTGAATTTTACTGTCAAAATGTCTTACCAACCTTACCCTTCATTCTTGCCTTAAGGAGGAAGACCAAACATACAAAAGGTTAGATAGATACTTGTTGAGCTTCCCAGCTTGGTACAACTATGTTGTTTTTTTTTTTTATTATTAACACAATTATATTCACAATTTAAGCCAAAATCACATGCAGTTTAGAATGGCATTTCTATTTGTTAAAAAAACAAAACAAAGTAGTAAATAATTGAATTAGCAAAAATTTTTCCAAGTAACTAAAAGAAATTTGATTAAAACTTGCTAAGCTAGGGGCCTAGCACACAAAAGTAAGCACATATGGCATATGTAAGGTCTACTGTTTAGGGGGAGCCATGTAAAAAACAAAATATTTTTCAAATAAAACCACTATGTTCATCAAAAAACTGTATTCACCACCAAAAATTAAATTAATTTAAATGGTTCTCTCATGTGTAGAAGGAAAATAAAAAAAAATCTTAAGACCTTTTGATCTTGAGACTTTCAAGTGTTTTCTAAAATAAATTCTAATATGCATTTCTTGAACTTAGGTAAGTGAAGATTCAAAAGAGGCTGAACTGCAAAGGAAAAGTATCTCTGTGAAAATTTGTGAAAAATTAAGCACACAGCCAACTGTGGATTCTAACTCTATAGCGATTTCCTGCTCACTGAAAATTAACTTAACATAGTTTCTTATCTGTACAGGACAGGAATATAGGATTACAAGCAAGAAGAATAGATTTTCAAAGTCTGATATAATTAAGAGGTCAAAATTGAAAAAAAGTAAGGCTTCTTGTTTATTCTCAGGATAATGATTTCTCAGTTATGTTTCTAGTTTGGAAATTTCAGTCTTTAGAGATCTATCCAAGAGTGCATTTCCCAGATCATAGCTAAAGACGTTAATTAAGCTTTCTGCTTAAACCTCCAGGTGGGCTACCAAACTTGCAGGGTCCTTGGTTTCATTTTAAGGAAGGGAAGCAAAAGAAGAATAGCTTGATTAGTAGAAGTGAGAAATTGTTTATACCTACAACAACATCATCTGATTAGATGGACTTTTACAGTGAAACTTGCAGTGCTGAAGAGCTAACTTTAATACTATTTGTGTTTTTTGAGGTTATACTTTGTCATATTCCATCTTAGTTTTGCAGAAGAGGAATCCAGTTTGCATGCTGCAAGACCATGCTATAACATGTACCAAAGGACAGTAGTTGGAGATGATCAGGAGAGGCACTTCAAAAGTACATTCTTGAAAAGTAAAACGCCAACTGTGTTTTGGCATTTCTGCCAATAGGAATCAATCAATAGGAGATTCTGTTTTAAAGAGCTAGAATCACATTTGGAAAGGGCTGCAAGATTAAATACCAAGACACTATTTCACACAGAAATCCACAGAGAAAAAATCAGTAATCTCAGACAGTCTGAAGTAGGCATCTCTATGTACCTCATAAAGGATAATTTCATTACTGTATTAGGAAAGCTGAAGGGCTTTGGACTCTTGCCTGGGTAGGAGAGTGTCTTCAGGCTAAAGCTGAGGCTTGTGTTAGATTCTAGCTTGGACTCATCCACGGTTAAGTCGTGGTTTATGTTTATTTACTCTCCTTGCCGCATTCCAAGTTTGAACTTGGTTTATTCAATGGAAGGAAATCTAGCAGCAAGGCTATATTACGCTGGATGTATCTGCAACTCCTTTTCAGTTATGAACACATCTTGTTATCCTGGCCCAACTGCCATGCATACCAGATATCTGTAGTCTGTATGTCCTTAGGTGGTTCCTAAGTAGCAACTGAGATACATGGGAGACAAGGAGATGGTTGGTGCATACTGAGAGATAGTGGTATGTGTGAAATACACAGTTCCTGCACTAAAAACTGGGTGGAGAGATCAAGTAATATGTCTGTATATAGATATCATCTGCTGAGAGCTAAACTCAAGGTCAAAATCTCATTTATGCCTGTTACTATTACAGAAATACACACATGCAACAATGTGTTCTTTGTAAAGTGCCTCATTAGTTATTGATTTGTACTACTTGAATTCACACATTAAGTATCTGGTGGCACGCACACCAGATGCCTCTTCCAATATTTTGATTGTCAATTGCACCAAATTGCTGAAATCCACAGTTAAAACCCCAGACCATTAAACAACTGCAAACCTGAGAAATGTGCAGAATTGCCAGAAACATAGAAATCCTAAACCCAACTCTATTTGTAGCTTAGAACAATTTTCTTAATGCTCCTCTGACTCTGTGAAGAGAAATTGATAAATGCCTTAAAATGCTAAGAACAATGTATGAAGTTAAGAAAAAATGTAGTCTTCAAATGGGAGAATATGAGCATGCCCTTTTGCATACTCTACTGACAATACATCAGATATATCATTTTTCTACAGTTTGTATGTGAAAACTTCTGAAACTAATGGGAGAAAAACTTTGAGTCAGCAAAAATGAACAGTGTCACAGCTAAGTATAAACACTATTTTTTTTCCTCCAACATACTTGTTACTTACCTGAATTTTTCCCTGGTATCCCATCACTACCATTTAATATAAGATAAAAAAGCACCAATTCACTCTTGCATCAGCTACTTTCAGATAATGCCAGCACCTTATCTGTGCAGTATAGGGGTTCTACCAATTCATATGTTAACGTACAATTTTCTGCA
>NW_010289097.1:11518-15556 GCF_000700745.2 Antrostomus carolinensis | reverse complement strand
GCTGAACAATTAATTAAGCAACTCCAAAATTACTATACTATTCAATATGAATCACAATGTTTAAAGAGACTACTGCATGCTACTGCAGATCTTATAAGAGAAGCAGCACCTGCATCTTAAAAGAACATGCTGTAGTATCCCTGACCTAAGTAGTCATAATTATATTTTTAATAAAATATTTTTTAAAACAAATTAGCTGCTTGTAGAGTGTACAGTAGTTGCTCCTGCAAAAAGTTGATCCACTTTCTGAATATTCTGTGCCAGCATTTTGCCTTAGCTTGACATTCCAAAATACCTGCATTTTACTAAAATAACACAATTATGAAGCACTTTCCTTCTGTAATTTTTTCAGTTTACTCAGAAAGAGAGATCACAGATTTTTAGCAAGATTCTTATCTGGTTCATACTAATAGGGAAACCCAGAGACAAAAATAAACTTTACCCAAACCTTGTATTTATATATTCATCTAGCAAGAGGAAAAAAAAATAAAAACCTTTCTACTCATTCTATACTCTTAATGTAAATTTCACTTTTCCTTTCTACTAAAAATGATTGTGGCATCTTTCATGTAAATCATTATTGGGATGCCAAATTAAGTATCAACACAGATTTCTCTTTTACTAATGAGAATGATGTACAATCACTTTGTATTTTTTAAAATTACTTTGAATCCAGACTAAAAAAAAAAAAATTCACCATTACCAACCTAGACTAATGCTACTGCAATTACAACTTATACTTGCAAAGACTTCAGCAAGAGTATATACTGTAGTCCCTGCTGTAAAATTTTGCATGACAGATTGCCACCCTAAATTAACAAACTTTGTGAACTACAGTTACTTTCTTTGCAGAACAACTTGTTTGAATTCAGCTAAAGATACAAATGAGCCTTTGGCTGAAACCCAAGAACCAACTTTACTGTCAATCCCCAGATGTTTGTTGTAAAACCATAATTACCAATTCCACTACAGGAAGCTAACTTGTTCAGCTGCTTCCATTATAAGACTTCTGCTTTCCTTGTGAGTTATCTTTATCCAAGTCCCACCCATGAATTCCAACACCTATAGTCTGAAGTTCTTTCCAGTGTTTATTTCCAGATGAATTAAAAAAAAAAAAATCTTACCCTTAGTTTGTGCTTATGAGACACAAGTAATACATTGAGTAGAAGTGCACTTGTTTACTGTTTTATGGGGGTTTTTTATTATTTTGAGATTTTTATATAGCTTGGACATTTAGCCTTAGAAACCCTTACATAGTTAGCACCTTAAAAATTTTCTTGACGTTTAGTTGGAAGAGTTTTTTTAAAAAAAACACATAGCAAATCAGCAGAATCTGATCAACATCGAGCTTTTAAAGTCTGTCTTAATATTTCATGCTTCTACAGGCTAGAGAGCATATTGCTGCTGTAGCTGAGTTTTAAAATTTAACATAGTCAACAGTACGCTCACACTTCTAGAGTAGAAGTAGACCCAAGGTTAATACAAAGATGATTCCACAGAATGCTGTTTACTCACATTAAGTAGGTAGCATTGTCAAGAAGAGATACAAAAACAATAATAAAGACAAATGAACTTAGTCACCACTTAAAAAAAATAGGAACTATTTTTGCAGGAAGACAAGAGACACAGTGTCTTTGATTCACTTGAAGAATCACATACAGAATCATAGAATGGTAGGGGTTGCAAGGGACCTCTGGAGATAACCTAGTCCAACCCCCCTGTCAACTAAAGCAGCATGCACAGGATCATGTCCAAGCAGGTTTTGAATATCTCCAGAGGAGGAGACTCCACAACCTCTCTAGGCAGCTTGTGCCAGTGCTCTGTCATCCTCAAAGTAAAGAATTTTTTCCTCATCATCAGTTAGAAAGTCCTGTGACCATTGCCCCTTGTCCTGTTGCTGGGCACCACAGAAGAGAGTCTGGGCCCATCCTCTTGACGCCCGCCCTTTAGATATTTATAAGTATTGATAACTAATTGATAACTAAGAACTAATTTACGTCATGTATTAATTTGGCAAGAGGAGGAAACCTGTAACGATATTAACCGGAATTTAGTTGGACAGATCCTTACATAGTGGAAATTCTGGAAACCTTCAAGCAGACCACAGAGGTTTTTGAAAACAGCTTCTGATAATATCTTATGATGTAACAAAGGGTACAACTGAAATTTTTGGTCACCTGAAAATCATCAGAGTATGTTTATATCAAAAAACAGAGGTTTTAAAAAAAGAAACTTTTAGTATCTTCTGTCAGTTTCTCATTTCCTTAACTTCACATAAAGGGAGAAGATTCTTAATCAGAAAATAGTGTTTCACGTTCCATAGAAATGTTGGATGGAAAAATTGGAATATGGAAAATTTTAATGCTTTTCTACAAAACCCTCAGGAAACTACACTTGAGAAAGGACAGCATAATTAAATCCAAAGTTATAAACAGGGGGAAAACAGAATACATTAATTTGGTGGAACTTTGATATATTTTTATTTTTATCTCTAGAGTGCATTGTATTTTCGGTTACTTGTTACAGATGAGAAGTTACAATTTTGGGGTAATTTTTATTAAAAATTTTAATTTATTTTAATAAAATTAGTTCAAAGGATATCACTGATCATGCACTTGGTTAGGAAAATAATTTTAATTGTTTTGCTTTGTGCAATTATGTTATGAGGATGCTTTTCAAGTCAGCAAAGTTTTCAACTAATATATTACTTAATATTCTTGGATGCAGGCCAGTGTCAATACAAGGTCCTTGTTATGGAATAATCAATGCTTCTATTTTATTTCTTCAAATAATAAACTCAAAACTGCTTTGGAGTAACAACACTAGAAAAGATTCAGGAGCATAGTCCATAAAATGATGAAATGTGGTATTTATTTATTATGCATCTAAAAAGGAGAATGAATTTTGTATGTCAACTTGTAGTTGTGGAATTTATACATAAAAATTTTAGGACTCCAACTTCTGTGTCTAAATGAATACCTTGAGAATCTTTCTTATATTCATTTTCAAAGTCTTATCTTTGAAGTTTGGAGTTGATTGTTACCCCCACTACTTTTGAGATTCATCTGATATGAAATAGGAAAAGAAAAAACAGTGTTTTTAGTAATGAGTTGGAAAGAATTAAAACTCCAAACAGTTAAAATTGCAATGCTTTCATTATTTTTCTTGTTCTGTTTTGCTTCTAGAAATGACTGTTTTGTACAGTCCTCCTCCTAGTTTTGTATCATATGTAAACTTGCTGAGAATGAGTACATCATGAGTACACCATGAGTGACTGGCTTCCAGATGTCACTGACCAGCAGGACCAGCAATTTAGTCAGTTTTCATCCATCTCACTGTCCTTTTAGCACGTACATCATCAGTTTATCTAAGAGAATGGGTCAAAAGCCCTGCTAAGGCCAAGATTAACAATATTAGCTGTCCTCATCTACCAAACTAGACATTTTGTTGTAGAAGGCTTTCAGGTTGTTCAGACATGATCTCTCCTTCAGAAATCCATGCTGATGACTCTCAACAGCATTAGACGTATAAATTTATTACAGGAAATAATATTAACAGGAATACACTGAGTTTTTGGATATGAAGGAGATCTCCTAACTTAACAAATGCACTGTTAACAATGTTTTTGGGAAAATTTTTCTTTGCCTACCAAAGGCCTATAAGTGAAGGTGTTGCACAGTCCAGCTTGTAAGAAATACATCTCAACCAATCTTAACAGCCCTTAAGCCAGGGCTGACAGACTAGCAGTATTTTGAGAAGGTAAAATTATGTCATGTACTTTGTGCTTAATGCCTTACATGGATACTCCCCCCCACCCCATGAGTCCCATTTTTTTCCCCTCAATTTTATCTGTGTATCCATAGTTCTAAGGTTTCTACAGAGAGCAAAAAGTAAGGTATAACTTAAGTTTATAAAATGGGATGCAAAGAGTAAACTTTGTTCTCCATTAAGAAACATGAGCAAATTCCTGCATGAAGAAATAAAGGAAGACAGATTCTTCTCCTTTTCAAGTCTCTTGCAAGTCATCTGCTTTTCCAT
>NW_010289097.1:0-11492 GCF_000700745.2 Antrostomus carolinensis | reverse complement strand
TCCTGCTTTGGATCAGATTTTCTACAAAAATATTAATAACAATTTTCCTTCATTTTAAACATGCAGGATTTCTTGAAGTAGTTGCTTAGCCTCTATAAATTGCAATTAAATTTTATTTTAATGTTGTTCAGGGGAAAAAAAAAAAAAAAAAGTCATTCCTCAGATTAAAATGCCCATACAACTAAAACAGCTCAAACCAAATTCACTTTGAATGAGTATTAGGATCAGACACAAGAAACAATGAACATCAAACTGAAATATCACATGGTTTCACTGAAATTTGCCCCAGTGGAACACAGATGTATTACATGAAGAAAGTACTTGGAAAACTGAAAATGCAATTGATAACAAAAGCAACAACAACAAACCCCAGAAAAAAAAGAGTTGCTATTTCATTAACTTTCCCACATACTTCTGAAAAAGTGTTTGCAAATCAAATTCAGTTTCTTAGGTTGGTATAAAATTGGGTGGATAGAGGCCAATCATTATTTATGAGCTGTAATCAACCAAAGTAAAAAGCTTAGGAAACATTAATACAGAATTTTCAGTATAAAAAGCAGAGATCCCTTTGACTGAACAAGCCGTCACAGTAATAATAAGAGAAGTACAAGTTAACATGCAAAAAATATGTTCAAAAGACAGAGTTGTTCAATTGGGTGTCCCTTTGAGAGGCTTCAGTGAAGTATAGCGAATCAAGGACAAAATAATGAATCATGAAAGTTCTTATCAGATGTCAGTGAAGAGCAATCACAGCCAACTCAATTTCAAAATGGCAGTCCCTACTGAGACCACCAATAAATATGTGTGACTTGTCTCTTGGCAAAGCTTGTGATTAAGAAAAGCTTATATCTTGTTCATAGCCAGTAAACTGACACTGGGCTTTCAGCACATTGGAACTACATCACATTGAGAGCCAAAATGACTTAAGGAGTCCTTTATACCATAATAATGACTTTATTTTCAGTGACAGGTGAATGACCTCTGGGACAAGGCTAAAGAGTAGGTATCAGAAAAATGAACTGAGGAGCATTTCAGATTTTATGTGAGAGGATTGTGACATACAGCTGCAGAAACAAGCACTGGACTTCACACTGAGCAATAAAGCTGGCAGATTCTTAGATGCCTTTTTTTTTGATAGTACAAAAATAGTGAGCAATGACACCTCCTGTTTGGAATTTCTCTGGTACCTATATACCTCAGCAGAAGTATGACTGCAGGACTCTCAAACTGGTTTTACTGCATGGCAATAGGGTATCTTACAGAGGAGAAAAGAGAGTGGATATAGCAAACACCTTGGCCTTGAATTTTTAAAACGTGTTTCAGGGGACGGTGGGGGAACATGTTCCTCCTCCTCAACTCCAAAATCAACAAATACAACATGATTGCAGGACCTTACAAGAGCTTGTGAACATCTTGCAAAAAGGGAAGACTTTGGAAACTACAGCCCAGTCAGTCTCACTTCAGTTCCTATAAAGACTGTGGATTCAGATCCCCCTGAAAAATCACTGCAAAGTAGATGGAGGAAAAGAAGGCAATAGGAAAAAAAAAAAAAATGAAAAAATGAGCATGGGTTTACTAAGGGCAAGCAGCACCTGATTTGGTGGTCTTATATAATGAGAAGACCTGCTCAATGGACAAGAACAGTGGATGTCCTTCCTCAACTTCAGAAAGGTTTTTTGATGTGATCTCCTATGCTGCTGCTTTATAACTCTATCGGAGAGAAAAGCTCAAAAAAGGAAGGCTTCCTCTTAGAAAAAGAATCTGGGTTTCTCACAAAGGCATCTAATGCCTTCACACAAACCTAAATATGAGCAATCTGCTGTCTGGAATTGATAGAGGATAATTCTATCTTGATGATTATACACACTTAGAAAGGCAATAAAGAAATAAATATATTGTAGAATTGTTTTTGTCAAGATTGATTCAGGTTTGAAAATAAAACAAAATAAAATAAAGCTTTCTAAATATCTTTAAGGATGTTCAGTCTCCAGAATGAAAATCTAGAGAGATTAAATACCTGAAAGAAGTTCTGCTTTGAAACCTACCTACAATTTCTTAGTCCCCATATAATCACATATTTAAAAATAACAGATATACCAAGAATTTTTAGTTTCCTGTATTCATTTAGAAGTTTATATGTATTCAGTATTTTTTGTTTTCTAGACCTTTTTCTGATGACTTAACCAAATAATTAACTTCTGTGTTCTCTGAGGATATCTCTTGAAAACACATGCTCTCCAATTTCAGAGAATACACTTTTAACCTTGTAATTGTACAGAAAAAACAAAGTAATCCTCCTTAGTTTAAGGGACAATTAGTTACTTATTTTATCTGCAATTTAACAAAGAGAAAACTTTATTTTCTTCAACACTTAAGTACTGTATGTAAGAATGAAAAGAGATCAATAAAGCCAAGAATACATTCTCAAGAAAACACCATGAACTGATTTTATTGTTATATAACAAACCAATAAAACTGTATTTTGATTGTTTCTATTCACAAATTCAGTCATATGGATGCAGTAGTAGGATAATGAAGAAATTTAATTCAGAAGAACAGGAATATTGTAATAATTCAGGTTATTGCATTATGTGTTTTTTGATTTCATGCATTTCATTACTGATATACTACAAAGAACGTAGCTTACATTGTTTCTTTGTATCATATAAATGCAAATGCTATAAACATGAAAAATACAACATTGTCTACATTAAACTTACTGGTTTCAGACTAGTAATTTGATCAAAATTATACAACTAGACTAGCCATAGTACAAATGAAATTCTCAGTAAAATCCAATTTGTAGGGTATGTGTACGCTTGTTTCGAGGATATAAAGACATAAATTCAGGATCAAATGAACCCTTATCTGCTCAGATTTTGATGTATCAGTTCAAGTTCTGAAATGCAGTTAAGTCATTTGATGAAAATACAGAAATCTCTCTGTTGTGCAAACATGAGATTTTGGGTAGAAACCTGTGTTTCTTAGGACACCGCTAACTGAATAGAGTAGAAAGGGCAAAGCAGCCTTCTCTTTTACATAACTTCTACACACAAAACACGAATAAATATTCGGTTTACCCGAGACCTGGATTTTTCATTACTACTTTTCAATAGAAAATTGTATACTGACAAGAGAAAATGTCACTACAAGTTTGGTTTTTAAAAATTCATGCATATTTGTTCTCGAAATAACAAAGTATTTTAGCATTTACTTTTAATATTTGGGGGTTTAATGAAGCAATCACAAGATAAAAGTCAACTTTTCAACCTTTATACAAAGGTCAATACATCTCTTCTGATAAAAGCAGTTTAAGGTCTGCATTGAACCCAGACCCAGCAAACATAGCCACCCTTCACATTTAAACTGCAGCACTGGAGAGCTCACTTCAGCCTAGTTACTCAACAGACTGACCAAGACTCTTATCAGTAGTAGTTCGCTATCAGAACCAGAGGTGAACCTTGTGCTATCAGTGAACCTGTGTTATCAGCTCCAGATCTCACTAACTAAACGGTAGCTCCAGCATATGTGTAAGAACTCCACTCACGCCTCTTAGCCATAATATAGCACACCTACTGCCAATGTCATTGGTCTTCCCACCTAACCCTGGTTTGTGCTCGGTAATGGGAAGGCCCTGACCTGCAGGGCTGAGCGCCGTACATGGACGTCCCCCAGCAGCCATTCTACAAACCATGACACCAGTGTAGAGGAAATATAGCCTTTCCAAAAAGTTATTATTGAATAAGTTACAAGTCTTCTCAAGAGTTAATCGAACTGTGTTCTTTTAGAGGGGAATGAGTAAATTTGCTTAAAGAGCAAACTCTCTTTTCAGAAAATAAATAAACAACATATGAACATAAAAGATTGCAAAGATATCAGCTTCAAATGAATTTTTGATTCCATGGCACATTTTAACTCCCGTATACATCAAATTAAATCATTACTGTTTCCATGTAATAGGAGGGGAAAAGTGTTTCCCTCTGCAGCACCCAAAGTAAACACTAATAGCTGGTGAGCAGGACAGGTCTTCAGAATTCACTGTCTGCATTGATTAGGTGTCTACTGAGCTATAATAAGACCTCAGCTCAGAAAACCTGACTCATTGACACTGACTCACTCTTAGATTTCTATAGCACTGAGATTAATTCTGACAAACCAGCCTATGTTATACAGAGATACTACATGCCTTGGGAAACACTATGCAGAGACATCATAAATCCCTACTGTAATGCTTAATACAGCTCCAGAGGGTTTTTTCATCATTGCCTTATGAAATTCACATTTGCATACACCACAAGTTACTGAAACTTTAGCACAACAACTACTGAGCAAGTTGGCAAAAAGCTGGAATGTGAGCCTAGTTCACAAGTGCTGCAAGACAAGAACCGAGTCTACAAACATACAACTTTTTTAGCTAGGTAACAAGTGTTTTAATGTTAATAAATATAAGAAGATCTGCAACACCAAAAATATTTTAGTGGAAATACTTTGTCCAGCTAATCACATAGAATTGCCTAGATTGGAAAAGACCTTTAAAGATCATCAAGTCCAATTATTAACCTAACACTGACAAGGCCCCTGACTAAACCACATCCCTTAGCACTATGTCTAGATGACTCTTAAATACCTTGAGAAATGGGGACTCCACCACTTCCCTGGGCAACCCATTCCAACGCCTGGTAACCCTTTCAGTAAGGAAAGTCTTCCTAATATCCAATCTAAACTTCCCTTTGCACAACTTGAGGTCATTTCCTCTTGTCCTATCACTTGTTACTTGGATAAGTATAGACTGACCCCTACCTCTCTATCCCTTGTGCTGGTTTGAGGGCACTTGACAGGACTATCTGTTTTTCACAAGCCTCTCAGGACTAGTGTGACCTTGTGTTAGGCTACTGGTAGACTTCGCATCCTGTTCCTTTACAGTAGGTATATTTGTGTGCAATTTTTTCTGAGATTGTTTAGCAGCTCTGAGTGAAATTAGGAACCTACTTGAGTTTTTCATTATTCTCACTTGAAACAAAAGTTTCCATATTTATTTTAACAGAAACAATGTTCTGCGATATGAAGCCATGTACGAGCAAATATCCTAAATCATAACTTCATGTACAGTAACAGGACGTGGAACAATAATAGACACCATCTACCTGCAGAAAGCAACTACGAAAAATGCACAAATCATTACTAGCGCTCTGCAACCTCTAAGAAAAAGTAAGCTCCCTGAAAGGTTATACATCCTGGAAATTTTACACCAATTTTCATAAACTCTACATATTGAAATATTCGTACTAAAGAGGTTTATGTTTTAGGCATAATTTTAAATGGATTTGTTGTACTAGGTATTAAGGTATTAACAAAAATCTTAAAATTTTTTTTTCTATTTAGATCTAGATAAAAGGCAAAGTATTCTAGTTAATTTGATAAATTCTATAGTTTCAAAATTGTAAAGAAAATATTAGATTATTACAGAAACTAATTTAGAAGTGCTCACACCTTTCCATGGCAAGGAAAAAATAAGCCCACAGTTAAAATCCCCTTTTGTAGATGCTTTTCTAATCTTAGAAGGCAGAAACAGGCCTTACTAGTTTACTCTTGGTAGCAGTGCTTGGGAATTAAACGGTCATTTTTGTACTTATGCATTGACTGTTCCATTTCCCCCATCCCACTCAAAATTCTGATCAATATCAAAGCTATGATATCCGCACTTATTTAGAAATAATTCATTACCAAATTTTTGATTATAGATTTGTCTTAGCTAGTTATTAATATTTTTAGCTACTATTATAAAAGAAACTTTATGTACAAGATTTTGACTCATTGTATGTATGATGATTTGAAAAGTAAATGAATATCAGTGATCAAAGGAATCAAAATTCAACATTGTTCAGGAATATACAGTTACTTAAATGTACAATTTTTTCTTATTACCTAGGACAAAACTGATTGTTAAACATTGTAAGATCTTAGTTTTATGGAAGAAGAGGACAAGGAGACTACCTGTTCATCTCACATATCTATCAACACCAGAGTGAACTAATTAAGAGAAATGGGAAACTGTCATGATCTCATTTATGAATGTATTTGAGATTTTGTTTATATACATAGAAGACACATTTCAACAGAATTTTCCACAAAGGCATTTAGGATAAACATACTTTTAATTCCTGTCAACTTTTGTAGCATGTATATTAAAATGGTTTGCTGATTGACTAAAAATGATTATAACATTCCCCTATGATCATTGGTCATGACTTGCACGTGAAAAAGAACTTAAGAAATTTCCAGATTTTTTTTTTCAATTAATTAACAATGTTAATATAAACAGCATGACTGAATGAGTTAAAATGAGCTACACTGAATTTCTGAGTACATATCTTGATTTTATTTTTCCTTCTGTAACAACCTGCTGCTAAATTACATTTAAACAACATTAAAAATTGTTTACTTTGAAAAATTAAATCCTATAGACATTATGCAGTTTAGCAAGATTGCGTGTACCTAATGAGGAAAAAACAAAAGGAAAGGAGGAAAGAAAGGAGGAAAGAAAGGAGGAAAGAAAGGAGGAAAGAAAGGAAATCAGAGTAGCTAAATAGTAGAAAGAACTTAAGCATATACAAAACCATTCTTTATTTCACTGTATTTTGCACATATCACCAAACTTGTTTTTCTGGGGTTCACATCACATGAAGAGTCAAATATTCCATTCCCAGTGCTGAGGTCATTTGAAATAAAAAACACATATGCTTTGAATCTCTTTTCTTTAGGATAAGACATTTATTTTAAGAGGCAAGCAAGGTTTCAGAAAAAAAAAAAAAAATGACATGAAGGAAGCTTTCACTGTTAAGGTATTCTCAAAGAAAACCTCTACTGATTGCTAATTTAGGAGGTGTAAGAATTAAACTTTGTAGTTTCAGACTGAAGAGATTAATTTATATTAGCTGTAAATTAAGGAAAATGAGATGAAAAATACCTACCTTTCGGGAATGGATTTCTTTCACGTATAATGGAAGTAGAAATTCAGATACTCCTTCAAGTCGTATTCCTTTTTTAGTGACTCTCAAATTTCCCATTCCATCCTACAATCAATAATATATACATATATATTCACTTTAGGATATAACCTTATCCAGAACAAGGTAAAAAGAACACAGTAGCTGTCCTAATATCTAAAAATAATGAGTGCTGTACCATTGTCCCCAGTTGTGCTGATGACCTTGAACAGGAGCTAGATGGGGGTATTTATAAACAAAGCTTCACTTAAAGTTCAGGTATTTAACTGTGCAGCCTGATGGTGAACTGCACACATTATTCCTTGGCTGTACCTAATGAAAGGGTACAAATATAAGTGTTCCTTCATTGTAGAGGTGAAGTTAGATCTTGAAATACAACTGCTAAGTAAAAAAATTAGATAATTATCTCTAAAAATATATACAGTTTTTGGTAAAGCAATCTACTATTTTTATGCAGTGAAATATTAGACAAATATTTTATAATTGTAATGTCTTGAATCAACAGTTTTTGTTTTTCAGAGCAATTAACATATATAGGAAAATATAGGAAGAAAGAAAAAGGGTTGCTCATCATTACTAAGAGCATGTTGCTGGTGAAAAGAACTACAAAATGCTGAGGGTTATTTTTGTTTGTTTGTTTTAATTTATCTGAATAGAAATAGGAAAAGGAATGTCATAAATATCTAGATGAAACAAGCAAGCCAAATTATTCAATGTTTAATAAAATGTAAGCATAGAACTGTGGCATAATAAGGCTTCAGTTGTATTCTTACAGGAAAAAACAATGAAACCTGCTTGATACTTAAGAGACAGGATAATTTTGTACACTGGCAGAAATTTGACTTTTTATTCTTGGATGCTTGTTACCATATTCCTGACAGAAGATAATTCTCCACTGTATAGCCAGTGGAATTCAACTTGATTCACTTCAGTGCAAAATTAGTAAACTTAATCCGATAGTTTTGAAGCCATTGCTGACTCTAGTGTAGCAGAACAGTGAAAACTTGCATTTCTGCTCTGTTGGCTGAATCATGAAACAATAATATCCATTTCCTGGACAGTTGTAAACAGATGGATAACAGTGTCCCCAGCTGTTATAGCTGAAGCTGGAAGAAGACACTGAATTAAACATTATACTTACCTAAAGATAGCATAGCCACTATACCACTATAGCTATTCCCTTTCTAAAACAAACACTGATTTCAATATGGCAGATATTTGATTGGCACTACTGTGTACACATCTGAAGCAAGACGGTGAAAATGTTATTTTTTTAAGGCAACAAAAAGAATTAAATTTTATATAATGTGATATAATTTCCCAAACACAACAAGGATACAGTGATAGCTTTCCAACGCTACGACAGATATGCAATGAACACACTGTTGGAAATCATGCCTTCACATGTCAGCTATAGACTAGAAGCCTAAATGCCTGTAACTACAAAACCAGAAACTACTGGAGTCAGGAAATACTTTCCAAATAAGAGAAAATACATAATAACAAAAGCCACTGCTAAGGCTACTGCTACTTGTTAAAGTAATAGGGTACCAATAGAAATTTAAAGACCCTGTAACAGTCCATATAATATTTAACAAAACTTGTCATTGATTACATAAAGCCAAGAATTGCCTTCTTGTTAGCAAGACTGTTATTCTTATTTAAACTGTGTTTCATGGTTTATCCCTAGTGTGCAGCTCAGCCCCACACAGCTGCTCACTCATATCCCCACAGTGGATTGTGAGGAGAGAATAGGAAGGATAAAAATGAGAAAACTTATGGGTTGAGATATTGATGGTTTGATATGCAAAGCAAAAGCCACGCACGCAAGCAAAGCAAAACAAGGAATTAATTCACCACTTCCCATCAGCAGGCAGGTGTTCATCTATCTCCAGGAAAGCAGGGCTCCATCACATGTAATGGTCACTTGGGAAGACAAATGCCAGCACTTTGAGCATCCCCCCCTTCCTCCTTCTTCCCTCAGCTTTCTACGTTGAGCATGATGTCTTATGGTATGGAACATCCCTTTGGTCAGTTGGGGTCAGTTGTTGCAGCTGTGTCCCCTCCCAACTTCTTGTGCATTCCCACTTCCTCGCTAGTAGGGTGGTGTGAGGAGCAGAAAAGATCTTGACTCTGTGTAAGCACTGCTCAGCAATAACTAAAACATCCCTGTACCATCAACACTGTTTTCAGTACAAATTCAAAACACAGATCCATACCAGCTACTATGAAGAAATTTAACTCTATCCCAGCCAAACCAGTACGCTATGACAGCTGAATTGTCAAATAATGGTTCTTAAGGAATTTTAAAATAATTTTCTTAAATCAAGATATGAGACGTCTGTACAAATCATTCCATATACAAAACTTCAGCATCTGTAGGCTTTCTAAAAAAGAGTGTAATATATGACAGTGGTACCTATTTTTGAAAAGGAGGTAAGGTAAAGAAATTAGACTTTGCTTTTGAACGTGGAATCTATGTTAATAACCATTAAATCTCAATTTCAGCAATCCTATTTTTCTGCATATGTTATAGTAATAGCATATACAACCATAATGGGAAAGAATAAACTGAGAAAAACCAGCAGCCCTGCTTTATTTTTGGCAGTGAATAAGTACTCAACAAGAATTAGGTACTGATTTATTGATTTGGATATAAACACATTTCCTAACTGAAAAGACAAATATGTTGTTTTATCTCCTTCTGTGGAATGTTAGTAACTGCCAGGCACAAAATAATATTCACAATAAAACTAAAAAAAAAAAAACCCAAACAAAAAACCACCAAAATCAAACTTCCAGAAAACTGGAAATGTTGCAATTAAGATTTCCTAGGAAAATTCCCTCCATTCCATCTTGCATGTTTGTGTATGACAAAGTCTATATTTATACATAATGTTTACCCTCTTGAATCCTAGCTAATTTCACACAAGGTTGGCACTACAATTAATTGGCAGCTACTTACTGTTTTGTTTTCATCTCACTGTTTTCTTTGCTCCACATTTATTGTACCCTGTTAAAACTCTGCTTTGAAGACAGTACTGTCAGCTTTTCTCACAGCTTCTGTTCTCACTTAATAAATTAAGTGTTTATTACTGAAGTTACACAGTTCTTCACAACTGTTAATTAATTTTAAAATGTTTTATGTGGCATTATAGCAAGTGATATTGTCTTATGTTACTGAAAGGGAATTGAAGCATAGAAATTAATTTGTTCACTAATTTTTTAGTACTTATCATATTTTCTCTGTTTCTCAGAAACAAATTAATGATAGAGCCTATTGCATCCATAAGGCCTTCCCCTTATCTGAGTGACATTTCTAAGCCCTCATTCATTTCTTCAGCAGTGAGCTACCCATCCACCAGAGTCCAACAGTTTGAATGAAGATAGACTCTTGACAGAAAGGAACACTCTAGTTTCAGTAAAATTACATTATTCAATAAAAGACAGACACTACATTCTGAAGCATAAGTCACAAATGGTGTTACAAGATATAAAACTGAAATGGGGTGACTGTGACCCTAATTGCTCGATAAATGCAATAATCTTCCAGAAAGTAACTTCTTGAAGTGTGTGATGACTGTTATGAAATAAGACTGAATAGTAAAATAAAGACAATAGTAACACATGTACTATGACATGATTAATGAGGCTCTCCCCATTCAAAGAATCACTGCCCAGTACGTCTTCTTCATCAATAATTCCCCATCCAATCTAAAGAGGGGTCAGAATAAGAAGAGTTTCTTGTTTCATTGAGTTAGAACTATGTCATTATAGAGAAAAATTCAAGGGTTTTCAGAAGTCACATAACTTGGTAAAAAAGTTATTAGGTTTGAAAAGATTAATCAGAAGAAGGTCCAGTCTTCTTGACTCATTTAGTGCACTTCTAATCATGAAGATCAGTTTAACTTTGGGGCTCCCTCAGAAAGAAGAAAATTTATATAACACAGTTTAAACAGAACCAAAATTCTGTCTTAAAACATATATGCATCTTCCTGTAGATATGATTTTGCTGTAATATTATCAGCATAATTCATTCAGGCATTCCTTCTGCCAATCTTTCAAATAAATTGCCTAAATTACTTTATGCTTTCCAGGCAATGAATACACGAATTATCATTTTGGTGTGATTTGATTTTATTCAAGTACAAAAAAAATGAACTATTCCAGTACTTTTTTATGATAAGTAAATTCTAAATTCACATACTAGGACTGGCTGGGATGGAGGTAGCTTTCTTCCTAGCAGCCTGTATGGTGCTATATTTTGGATTTGTGGCTAAAACTGCTCATAACACATCAATGCTTTGGCAATTGCTGAACTGTGCTTGCACAGCATCAAGCCTTTCTCTTTTTCCCTCTCTCTGCAAGTAGAGCAGGGATAGGTAAGGAGTTGGGAGGGGACAGAGCCAAGACACCTGACCTGAACTGGCCAAAGGGATATTGCATACCTGTAGCATTTTGCTCAGCAATAAAATGTGGTGGTAG
>NW_010289096.1:29855-38364 GCF_000700745.2 Antrostomus carolinensis | reverse complement strand
CCCCCTCCCAAACCCAACACAGTAGAAAAAATAAGAACAGTTCAGGGCCAACCAACTATCCAAGGACAAAGCAGCAAGTGTATTCAAAGAAAATCTCTGTAGAACCATATTTCATAGACTAGCTTTAGAGAAATACAATACTGAATTATAAATATTTCAATTCAAATACATCCCTGCATCTATCTGAGCAGAAAAGAAAGAAAGGACTAGTGTGATCATAGAATTTATGCCAATATTTACCTATTGCACACAGTAACAGAATTTGAAACTATTTTTTAAAGGGGTAGCCATTATTCCTTTACAAATAGGTTTTATAAAGCATATTAGATGATGGCAGCCATACAAATTGAAATTATTTTCTTATCACCACAAGCAGATACATCTGCAGTCAGTTTCCCTCTGATATTAACTGATGTATCTCATCTCTAGCCCATAGGGACTGTATGTAATGATGAGAAGGCAATTGCATCTTCATGTCAGTCTTCATTCTGTTAGCAGAGATTGCAAATTAATGCCAGTTGTTTTGGCTATTTTTGTGTTATAGCTGCTTGTCCACTGGGATTTGACTTCTGCTAGTGACTTGTACTTCACCTCTAGAGCAGCTGCCAGATGGCAACCTTTCAGTCTCTATTATCCCCTGTTACATTCAAACTGATGACTTAAGAGGTGAAAGATGCTTTATATAGTCTTCTAAACCATTGGAGCCCTCACAGTATACTAATTCTTTCTGAATATCTCATTGAATTTTATGCCCTTCTGTAGGCTATGAGAAAGAAAAATAAGAGCAGGGTATAAAATTCAATAAGAATGCAGACATTGGTGAAATATGCTTCTTTTTTTCTTTTCTTTTTTTTCCCCACAGTGATAAATACTTTCCTTGACAATTTTATTGCAAGATATGTTGGTAGATTTACCTATTCATTGAAGACTGGAGGTAGTACATTATGCTTTGGAGTTGGATTAACTTATCTAATCAGCTTGGAAAAGACCTCAGATCATGTGGAAAAGGAAATGGCTGAGCATGAAACATAAAAAGATCGGAACAGAGAAGAAATTTGCTCTCTACAGACTATGTGAGATACTGATAGCAGGCCAAGAGAAATGGATATATAAAGAAAAGAAAATGCAAAAGAAACATAAAAATGAAGAAAACATCTGAAGACCTCTTAAGGGTTTATTTTGTGTTCAGTTAAATTGAACAATAAATTTATTCATCTTGCCACTTTAGGGGATTTGATGGTTTAAGGAATGAAATTTAAAAGCAAGATGATCAAATATATGAATTATTAAAACTTCAAACACAGAAAAGGTTGGGAGAAAATGTTTTTTTGCTATTTCAATAGTTCTCAGAATAAAAATGGAAAAAATACTTCTGTAAAAAAAATACTATATATAACATAAAAATGTATAAGTGATCTGACCTTTTTGTGATAGTTTGGCAGAGATTAATCTTTCAAAATTACAGATTTTGATATTTGAGCTAATTACTTTATACTTCCTCTATAGCCAACGGAGAGTAAGAGATACTTTTAGAGAATGATTCATCTCATATTCATGCAAATGTATAAAACAGTTTAGGCTTACTTTATTTAAAAAATGTTTTTTTTTTTCTCTGCTTTGGCTATAAAGGAAATCTGGGGTGAGTATCTCAAATATTTACATCAGTTTTGTTGAGGAAAAAGTAAATTAAATTAACCCTATCATTGTGCATTTCTGAATCACCAAGAAATATACAGCAGACCATTCTTTGTAAAATGTGGTAACATCACTGAAACTGGAGCAAAAGCAGCATAATACTATACTAACCTCCCTTGCCTTAGTATCCCAAATTATGTAGGATTCCAAGGGCAGTCAATGTTACAGCTTCAAGGGCTGTTTTCAGTTATACACACAATCAAAACTGGGTTTTCCATACGATTAAATTATAAGAATATATTAGGATATTTTTTCAAAGAGCTGATTTTGGTAAATATCTTACCTCTTGGATGATGATGCATGACAGTGGGTACAATTTCTTAAAACAATAAGGAGTACATTATAAAGCCTGAATGTAATCTCTTCCAGATACTGGCGGAGAGCCAGTAAACTTTTCCATTGATCTTCCTCCAGCTTACTAAGTATGGAGATTTTTCATTTCACTGCTGAAGAGAAATGTCCCTGCTGTTAATATTGCATCTAATCTTGAATTTAATATTTATGTTGGAGAAAAATTTGACACATTTTAAAATATTAAATGTATCCAGAATTCAAACAGCAACAAATAGAGCCATTAATACATGTTCAACTATATGTACTTAGAACTATTTTAAAAACACGTAACTTTTTTTTTTTTCTTTAAAGACCTTTATCCAAAAGTGAAATATTTCACAGGAATATGCAGATTTTGTTTCAATTCTGATAGGGAAAAACAAACAAACAAAAAAACAACTTGTTTGCTTTCTAGAATATTTCTTCCTTTGTGTTCTTTTTTCTCACTGTACTCATGTCTTCTGTGGGTAATATAATTGCTATTAAACTAGGGTTCTCCATTCCTATTGTGAGCTTTGATGTTTCCATATAATTTATTCCTGACTGTGAGAGAAAGAATTAGTGGATGTAAGTTATGAGTTCTTTGATAAAGTTGTCTACCTTTTTCCATCAACTCTTAGGTGTTTATGAATATTTCTATATTAACAGATGAAGTGACCCAAAAGAGTTAAACAATTTGTTTGGACAATCCTACAATTGCACTATGAGGCAAGAGATGGGGAGAGCAGATTACTTTGGACTAGTTTTAGCCCAATCTTGTGAACTGAATGCCCATTGATATAAAAAGTTCACTCCTTTAACACATTTTTGGTTTAGTTTCATGTGAAAGGGAATGATTTGTGCACTATGAGTATGCCTGATCTGAAACAAAACACTAATGTGTTTCAGTTCAAATAAAACACACTACTAACTCCAGATAGCAATTTTTGGAAGAATGAATGCTTAGTTAATTGTTCATATTTACAACAAGTTTAGTGGTGCTTCAAATTGTACTAATAAACAAGCTTTGCATTTATGTGCATGTATGTGTGAAAGAGAAATAAATGTTGAGAGAAGCACCAGAAAAAAAGTGATAGAATAAGTGTTTTCACCCTTGTTCCCCTGTCCTCAGACACCAAAACTCTAAAATTGCTATTCATAAAGTTCACATGCATATTTAACCTATAATTTGTCTTCTGAAAATAATATCTCATGTATTTAACATTTCTAAGTGTGCATGTTTTAAATTCTGCTAAGGAAGCACAGCTATGTATCATCCATTATCACCACTTTTTCCCAATTAGTACTGATATAGAGCTTATCAGGAAAGAAAATGTCATTAATTCATTATGAATTTATTTTTTTTTTACATCTACAAGTTTATATTATTTAGTTTATAAACTGTTTATGAGGGGAAAAGTGAGATTTGCTTTATCTCTTAGTCAAAATGATATGCCATAGCTTCATGACACTTCAGGATCCTCCATGTAATATGGCCTTTATAGTGAAACAAGGTGAAAGTTGTGATAAGTATATGACACAAAGCTCATTTAAGTGATGACTCCTTTGCTACTTTCACGTTACAGTTTTTAAATAGGATTTTTACAGCTTTAGCTATCTCCAGGAGGGATAAATTTATTTCTCAAGAAAAGATTATATCATTATATCATCTCAAATCAAACCTTCTCATAAAACCAGTGACGAAAACCTGTTATTATTAAGATTATTTTTGCATAACATTTGCCTTTTGTTGTAAATGCAAATATCTGATAGGCAAGTGTGTCAAGATTTTCAACCTTTTTCGCATTTACTGCAAAATCAGCAGTAGTTTTGAACTTTTTAAATATGATAACATGAATAGTAAAGATATGGAACAAATGATGCTATTAAAAACAACACTTGACACAGAAAACACAGAAACATTAAAGGTTGTTGTAAATACTGATGTGTAGATAGAAAATTGGATGACAGTGATTAAAATTTGTCAATCAAATCTTTCTGCTTCACAAAGCTGACAGAAATGAGGGATTCTACAAAAATATTTAACAGTCAGTTTTAATACATGGGGGATAGTAAACTGATTAAAAAAAAAAAAACAGAAAAAAAAAGGCATCAGCTTGCCACAAAGTCATGTTAAATGTTGTAAATGAAAATAAATATGTGTATTTATGCACACGTGTATGTTTGTGTACACAGATATTTATATAACAGTTAAGGAATCACAGATCCTTGCAATAAAATAATTTAGAAAAATGATAAATCAAGGCAGATTTCATATTTGAAGCCATACTTTACTAGCATTAACTAACAACACACGTTGTGCTAACTGCACAACTGCAAAGCAGTTAGTCCTTAATAAGTATATTCTAAATTAGCTGTGAATGTACAAAGCCACAGAGCTTATGCTGGGTAGTTAATGCCTACAGTGATGGTCACTGATGGTGTAAGATGTTGAAGTGGCCTAACTTGAGAGCTCTTTAGTGACTGAAACTGGAACCAAAATGGGTGTGTCCTTTCCTCCTCCCATTCCAATTTCAATATCTCCTTTTACAAAAGCTTTTAAGTTTCTGGACAATTCCTAACCCTTGGCCTCCACCCTGGGACTATGCATTTTCACCCAGAGTGTGACATTTTCCCAGAGCAGCAGGCCTTGTTCTAATGCTTGGTTGGCTTTTTGTGTGGATGTGTGTGTTTGTTAGTTTGTTTGTTTTAGCTTGCTTAGCAGCTGCTTCTTTTCTTAAAGTAAAATATTTTACTGAGTACTGGAAAAACAAGATCTTGACTGGTAATTGACCATCAGTACACTGTTTTTGTGGGGTCTTTGTTTTCAAACTCTGCCAATCTTTTCAAGGACTTTGCTGTTGTCCTGTATTAACATGGTACATCATAACAAGAGACTTCCAGAGTCAAGGTCTGGTTCACGCAGCAAGCACACTTAAGTCAGTAACCAGGCAGATAATCCAACCAGGGCTTTGCAGTGTTAGCGTATCTATGGCAAGTCTGTAGCAAAAGCATACACTGTTTTCACTAGGCCACTGAATGAATGCACACTTATACAGTTATGCTGCATTAATGTGTTTAAGGCCAAGATTAAGACTAGCTAATATTGATTAAATTCTATTTAGTGTGCTTCCACTTTTATGAGTTCAATAGGTCTCTGCTTTGATTATGTAAATCAACCTCGTTTTCTTCCTTGACCAGGAAGTAACTTTCCTAGGGGTGAATTAAAAAGCTAGAGTATCACCAAGGGTTCTGCCAAAAATATACATGGTCTTATTGTAAGAAAACAAGGAATTATTAATTAGATAATTTTTGCAAATTAATGGCATGACTACTTGATAAAACATCGATTAATTATCATATATTCCAGTGAAAGTGGAAGGAGGGATCAATTTCCATAGGAGTTAGTTTTTGTCTGGCATTAGGCAACATAACTAGAATAACCTTAAAGATAATACAGAAAGTCAGTAATGGTGGTGTCCTGGTTTCGGCTGGGCTAGAGCTAATTTTGTTCTCAGTAGCTAGAATAGTGCCGTGTTTAGGATTTAGTGTAGGATTTGGTACAAGAAGAATATTGATAATATACTAATGTTCCTATTGTTGCTAAGAAATTGAGGACTTTTCAACTTCCCATACTTTTCTAGTGTGCAGGTAGGAGGGAGTATAGCCAGAGCAATGGATCAAAACTGACATTTGGATATGTCAATGGGATATTGCATATCATATGATATCATGTTCAGTATACAAATGAGGGCTGACCAGAAAGCTCTCTCTCTCTCTCTCTTCTGAGATTATGTTTTTTGTATTTTCTCTCTTCCGGGATTGCTAGCCAGGAACAAACTGGGCATTGTTTGGTGGGTGGTGAGCAATTGCACTCTGCCTCACTCATTTGTATATTCTATTATTACTTATTATATTTAATATTTTTCTTTTATTTTATTTCACTTATTAAATTGTTTTTCTCTCAATCTGTGAGTCTCCTTACCCCTCCAACTCTCTCCCCTGTTCCCCAGGGGGGGAGGAGAGTGAGCAAGCATATCCCATGACAGGTGGCAGTATATAAATACACTATTATACCTCAAAAAGTACATCTTGTAGAAATTATCTGAAATTATTCAAACAGTAAAAGAAAAAGAAAGTGTTATACTTGGGAAGTAAAAATCAAAATAACAGGTTTTACACGTTCATTAATATGTCAATGAGTGAGAAATACAGCAGGAAGGTGTTAGGATCTTCAGAAGAGTATGCACAACAACAACAATAACAACAACAAAATGCTCTAATCAGAAGAGGAAATCACCTTCCAAAATGTATCAGAAGTATTGCTTGTAAAATGATATATGAGTTCTCCCTGAAGGACTCATGAACTTATGCTTACTTGCTGCCTATAAATTTGACAATGATACAGACAAATTGGAGAAAACTCAAATGGGAGCAATAAGAACAATATAAAAAGAATTTGATAATAAGTTGTTCACATTGTTTTCTTGATCTAGCAAAGGGAAGCCTGATATGGTATATAATAATTGTCTTCAAACAATTTCAGTTACTGGGTGATGAGGGGGAAAAGCAGTGATATTTTTTTCTGTAGGGTACCTCAAAAGAAAAAGAAGACATTATTTGCAAAAATTTCTTAGGCAAGGTAAAGGACTAGTTATAGAAGCTAAAATATTAAGGTGCAATACAGAGATTAAACGGATCCCTATTACTATAGATTTTTAAGAATATAATAAATATTCAGGGGAATAATATATATAATAAATATAGTCAAGGACACTATGGCTATATTTGTAATTTGCTTAATACATTGGAAAGATTATTGTTCCGGCTAGCATTCCATTTTCAACACTTCTAAAGTGAACTAGCTTTCAAAATAATTCCTCTTACTTCAAAAGGAAGTGGTCAGGGAATTTCTAGGCTAAGTTAGAGAGCTAAGGAACCATAGACATCTTGTTGAGATAAAAATGTATGAATATATGAAATGGTGATAAATATGTTGATAGAAGTTTACATCTGAAGTCTTACAGTTACAATGGTTTGTATGTGACTGATAATAACCATATATGTAGATATTTGGCAGAAATAATAAAACATATAGATGTCAGCATATATTGATATTATGTGTGTCCTTAACTTTATATTCCAACTTGATGGATTTCACTTAGCATTTTGTCTTCAGGAAAAACAGAATCAAATACATAATGTAATTTCCTATATTCAAAGTCTTCTCTTTGCAACTTTCTCTATCCAATCCATTTACTCTAGAACAATAGAATGATCACAATGAAGTCTAAAATTCATAAAAGTCTTTCTGGTGGCTGGCAAAAAATTATGGAAATAAATTCTGCAGCCTAGTAGAATGACTGTGATTTGTTCTACATTCAACACAATGCACAAATCATATCTATTGATCTTAGATATCCTGCAATAATAAAAGAAAGTAATACATTTAGAGTATACTTCTCAAATTCAGGAGCAATAGGTGACTGTGACCACAAAATATGATGGTAGGGAAGATGGGGCACTCAAAAATGAAAAATACCATCAACAAGATTTGACTAAGATATGTCAGTTTTTATTTCTTTTGGTTTCTGTGGTTTTTCTGTAGTGGTTTTCATTCCTGAAAGTGTGGCAGAGATATTTTTGTAAAATTATTAAAAACCTCCTAAATTTCCAGGTCATTAGCAAAAGTATTGGTATTACAGCTGCCTAACATCTAGTCAGAACTCAGTTTTAAATAAGGAAAGAAGTGAGTTACTTCAGAATGTGCCTTGGTTTGACTGATAGAATTCGAATATAGTGCCTGGTGAGAAGTTCTTTTGGGAGTGCCATGAAGTCCTTTGAGAATACCTGTTTTTGGACTAAATATACAAAAAAAACATTTTATCTACCCATTAGATATTACCAGTATATACACATATATTATTGTATAGATGTTGAATTCAAGCAGTTTGACTCTAATCAAATTTCATATTCTTGTTAGATTTTTAACCAGTAGAGAGTTTGTTGGGATGTCAGGATATAGGAATACACACACACACACACACATATATATATCTACATGCACACATACATATACACTCACATACATCTCTGTTTATGATATATATGTCTATCTACCTGTCTACACACCTACATAGACATATTTGGTTTATATGAGGTATACTGACAGATCATTATCATATGGTAATGTCCTGGTTTTGCTAGGATAGAGTTAATTTTCTTCTCAGAAGTTAGAATAGCTGTGTTTTGGTTTCAGTGTAAGACTTGTTATGAGAAGAACATTGATAACAGTACTAATGTTATTAGTTGCTGCTGGAGCTCAAGGCCACTGTGTTTGGCTGTTCACAGCTGCATTAGGACTGGGAGGGAGAAGCGCAGTGAATAGCAAACCCCAAAACTGGCATTTGGATGTGCCAATGAAATATTCCATATCATATCACGTCATGTTTATTATATTGTCCAGGGCTGACTGGAAAAGGGGGTAACTCTGGCTTTGGTT